>NC_042967.1:22838509-22873509 GCF_901001165.1 Salmo trutta
GACTCAATGGTAGCAGGGGGATCACACACACACGCACACACATTTGGCGCGTGAGTGTGTTTATGATTGACAATCAGCTCCTTAGCCTCAGAACATGACGGGCTAATTAGCTCAGAAAGCAGAGCCAGCTGGACGAGGCAGAAACACCATGCTGTTCTCCTGTTTTTGGCTGGTGTTGTAATTATTTATATATACATATGTTTATATCATTATTTATCTAGGTATATACAGATATATTTATTTATGTATTTAGGTATATTTAGATATATTTATTTATATATGTTTCTAGGAACATATTTATTTAAAATATACACCTTAGCCAAATACATTTAAACTCAGTTTTTCACAATTCCTGACATTTAATCCTAGTAAAACTTCCCTGTTTTAGGTCAGTTAGGATCACCACTTTATTTTAAGAATGTGAAAGGTCAGATTAATAGTAGCGAGAATTATTTATTTCAGCTTTTATTTATTTCATCACATTCCCAGTAGGTCAGAAGTTTACATACAATCAATTAGTATTTGGTAGTATTGCCTTTAAATTGTTTAACTTGGGTCAATTGTTTTGGGTAGCCGTCCACAAATTTCCCACAATAAGTTGGTTGAACTTTGGCCCATTTCTCCTAACAGAGCTGGTGTAACTGAGTCAGGTTTGTAGACCTCCTTGCTCGCACATGCTTTTTCAGTTCTGCTCACACCTTTTCTGTAGGATTGAGATCAGGGCTTTGTGATGGCCACTCCAATACCTTGACTTTGTTGTCCTTAAACCATTTTGCCACAACTTTGGAAGTAAGCTTGGGGTCATTGTGCATTTGTAAGACCCATTTGCGACCAAGCTTTAACTTCCTGACTGATGTCTTAAGATGTTGCTTCAATATATCCACACAATTTCCCTTCCTCATGATGCCATCTATTTTGTGAAGTGCACCAGTCCCTCCTGCAGCAAAGCACTCCCACAACATGATGCTGCCACCCTCGTTCTTCACGGTTGGGATGGTGTTCTTCGGGTTGCAAGCCTCCCCCTTTTTCCTCCAAACATAACAATGGGCATTATGGCCAAAGAGTTCTATTTTTGTTTCATCAGACCAGAGGACATTTCTCCAAAAATACGATCTTTGTCCCCATGTGCAGTTGCTAAACGTAGTTTGGCTTTTTTTATGGTGGTTTTGGAGCAGTGGCTTCTTCCTTGCTGAGCGGCCTTTCAGGTTATGTCAATATAGGACTTGTTTTACTGTGGATATAGATACTTTTGTACCTGTTTCCTCCAGCATCTTCATAATGTCCTTTGCTGTTGGATTGAGTTGTACTCTTCGCACCAAAGTACATTAATCTCTAGGAGACAGAACTCGTCTCCTTCCTGAGCGGTCTGACGGCTGCCTGGTCCCATGGTGTTTATACTTGCGTACTATTGTTTGTACAGATTAACGTGGTACCTTCAGGCGTTTGGAAATTGCTCCCAAGGATGAACCAGACTTGTGGAGGTCTACAATGTTTTTTCTGAGGTCTTGGCTGATTTCTTTTGATTTAACCATGATGTCAATCAAAGAGGCACTGAGTTTGAAGGTAGGCCTTGAAATACATCCACAGGTACACCTCTAATTGACTCAAATGATGTCAATTAGCCTATCAGAATCTTCTAAAACCATTACATCATTTTCTGAACTTTTCCAAGCTGTTTAAAGGCACAGTCAACATAGTGTATGTAAACTTCTGACCCACTGGAAATGTGATACAGTGAATTATAAGTGAAATAATCTGTCTGTAAACAATTGTTGGAAAAATTGCTTCTGTCATGCACAAAGTAGATGTCCTAACGGACTTTGTTAACAAGAAATTTGTGGAGTGGTTGAAAAACAAGTTGACTCAAACCTAAGTGTATGTAAACTTCTGACGTCAACTGTATATTTATGTATGCATTTGGGGTGTATTAGAGTCAGTAATAATATACAGATTATACTGGCTACTATAAAATATTGTTATAATCTTGTATGAATTATGAACAACAACAGCTAGGCTAACATAGCGACTTTGAAATTAAACATTTCAATTACAATGCTGTCCCCCATTAACTTTAATCACTGTGAGTTAAAACAACACAAAGACTACCTTAACAAACCTGATTTAAGAGCTTAAATCTTCACAGGCAGTTAACACAGCTTTCTGTCTATCGGTTTAGTCCTCTGTTAAAAGAGTGAGACATAAAATGCTGAATGTGGTTAAATGAATATAGCGAGAGAGAACAGTGTTTTTTAAGGACACCATTTTCTTAAGCCAGGGGCATAGCATACACAGGTGTGGTACAGACACACACCTACACACGCACACACACACACGCACACACCACACACACACACACACGCACACACACACACACACACGCACACACACACACACACACACACACACACACACACACACACACACACACACACACACACACACACAGCCACACACACACACACACACAGCCACACACACACACACACACACACACACACACCACACACACACACACACACACACACACACACACACACACACACACACACACAAACGCAAACACACAGACAACACAGACAAAACACCCAGATACATGATATTACTGCTGATTAAACTCAGTCAACAACTCCACAACTCACTCAACTGTTCTCTTCCAACACATACAAGAATCTCGTTAGATGAGCAAATGTATTGCTTTTCAAATTCCGAGGAGACAAAAGTGAAACTGTTCTGGGAAAAGGTTCTCAACTAAATAAGTCAGAACAGTTGTTTGTTGAAATAACTTACAAATCACAACATACACGTCACAACACACAGAGCAAATTACTGAGGTAGTACACACACGTCACAACACACAGAGCAAATTACTGAGGTAGTACACACACGTCACAACACACAGAGCAAATTACTGAGGTAGTACACACACGTCACAACACATTTTGTCCTTTTTACACTGAATGTGAATTATTCTGGATTATATAACATATTCAGTAGCTTTCTCTCTCTGTCTCTGTCTGTCTCTCTCTCTCTCTCTCTCTGTCTCTCTCTCTCTCTCTCTGTCTCTCTCTCTCTCTCTCTCTCTCTCTCTCTCTCTCTGTCTCTCTGAACAGGAAATATAAATATGATTAATTTATTCATCACAATGGATGTTTACAAAATGAGTAGAGGATGAAAATAGTGGGAGAGAGAGATGAAGGGATGAAGGGATGGAGGGATGGAGGGATGGAGGGATGGAGAGGGAGAGAGAGATGAAGGGATGGAGGGATGGAGGGAGAGAGAGAGATGAAGGGATGGAGGGATGGAGGGAGAGAGAGAGAGAAGGGGGAGAGAGAGAGAGAAAGAAAGAGAGAGACAGAGAGTGTAAGTGGAAGATAGAAGGAGAGAAACGCCGACAGGCACTTCAGCGATCCCCCTTCACTTTGATTGTACTAGTAATCAGTTTCAGTGTATTAAATTTGGATTAACCGCAATAGGAGAATTAAAGAGTGTAAGCACGGAAAGGAAATTACTTTCCCCCTAATGAAATTTACCAAACAATGCCTCCCAAACACACACACACACACACACACACACACACACACACACACACACACACACACACAAAGGTTGATTACAAGTGATGATGGATGTGCTGTACTGTGATTCATCAAAGCCATGCTGGAGGTATTGTCAGTTATTCTACTTCCCATTTACAGTAAAAAATAAATAAGTAAAAGCACTTGGTAAACAGTGATAGTATAAAACTCATGATGAGGTTTGCTACCATGTGACGCAAAATAACTAAACATAGACTGAAATCCAGCGATGTGTTATTATGCTAGTAGAGAGAGATAGATATAGGGAGAGAGAGAGAGAGATAGGGGGAGAGAGAGAGAGAGATAGATATAGGGGGAGAGAGAGAGAGATAGATATAGGGGGAGAGAAAGAGCGAGAGAGAGAGAGAGATAGATATAGGGGAGAGAGAGAGATATAGGGGGGAGAGAGAGAGAGAGAGATAGATAGATAGATAGAGATAGGGGAGAGAGAGAGATACATATAGGGGGAGAGAGAGAGAGATAGAGACATAGGGGGAGAGAGAGAGAGAGATAGATATAGGGGAGAGAGAGAGATAGATATAGGGGGGAGAGAGAGAGAGAGATCGATATAGGGGGAGAGAGAGAGGGAGAGAGAGAGAGAGAGAAAGAGAGAAGGGGGAGAGAGAGAGATAGAGAGTGAAAACAAAGTGAAACTAACATCCTCTCTCTCTGTGTCTCTATCTCCCGCTTTGCCTCTCTATAGCTCTCTCTCGCTTTGTCTCTCTCTGTCTCTCTCGCTCTCTCTCTCTCTTCAATAGAAAGAATTCCAGAAAGACCCATTCTATTAAATCACATATACTATAGTAACATACACATTCAGATGTAATGCCATGTTGCATCAGGCTATGTGGTGCTCTGCCCTCCCAACCACACACACACACACACACACACACACACACACACACACACACACACACACACAGAGAGAGAGCATCCGTAGAGGTTGTTGTGAGGTGTTATGACACGCCTCTCCACACAGTTTTCCCTTCCCTAAGTGTGTGTGTGTGTGTGTTCACGCCTGTGCATGTGTGACGGTAATCCTTGTCTACTCTCCAGCCAGCTCCAGTCATGGTCAACCAAGAGACGAGAATGCCAGTGTGTTCCAGACCCCATGAGGGAGGGCCTAAATCGGGCTGACACTCGCTCGCCGCACCCCGGCCAAAAACCAAATTGTTGCTGACAGTATCAAACGCGTCCCGCCGGGCATTAGCCAATGCTCAAGTAACTTGACCTCTGTCTGTGGATTTTTAGCACACAGTTAAACAGGGACAGTATTTCCATAGCTTATCAGTTATACTCTACTATAATATTGTTCATATTTGCAGTTGGAATTAGATTGGTGATTTTGGTTTAATGTGTTTTGGTGTTGTTGTTGTTGTTGTTGTTGTTGTTGTTGGTGTTGGTGTTGGTGTTGTAGTTGTTGTTGTTGGTGTTGTAGTAGTAGTTGTTGTAGTTGTTGTAAATGTTGTATTAGTTGTTGTTGTTGTTGTTGTTGTTGTTGTTGTTGTTGTTGTAGTTGTTGTTGTTGGTGTTGTAGTAGTAGTTGTTGTAGTTGTTGTAAATGTTGTATTAGTTGTTGTTGTTGTTGTTGTTGTTGGTGTTGTTGTTGGTGTTGTTGTTGGTGTTGTAGTTGTTGTTGTAGGTGGTGTTGTTGTTGTTGTTGTAGGTGGTGTTGTTGTTGTTGTTGTTGTTGTAGGTGGTGTTGTTGTTGTTGGTGTTGTTGTAGGTGGTGTTGTTGTTGTTTTTGTAGTTGTTGTTTCTCTGTACATTATGATTAAACAGAATCTCATCTTGGGGAGAACACAGAGGGCTGTGATTCACAAATTAAAGTTCCTTCACAAAACATGACCCTGAAGAGATTAGAGAAAGGATGTTCAACCTCTCTCCTTCTCCAAGTCCCTCCCTCTCTCTTCCCATCTCACTCTCTCTCTCTCATCTTTCTTTCCATCATTTTCTCTCCTCATCTCCTCTCTCTATCTCTCTATCTCCCTCCTTCCCTCTCCCTCCTTCCCTCTCTCTCAATCTCATTTGGAATAAAAAGGCATACACATCACTGAGGAATCAGAACACTGAGTACCTATCCACAGTATGGTGTGTGTGTGTGTGTGTGTGTGTGTGTGTGTTTGTGTGTGTGTGTGTGTGTGTGTGCATGGGTGTGTGTGTGTGTGTGTGTGTGTGCGTGCGTGGGTGGGTGTGTGTCAGTATGTGTGTGCGTGCGTGCATGCATGTGTGTGTGTTCCAAGCCAGCCTCACAGATACAAGAAAACTATGGGCCCAGAAATGAGGTATGGATTTCTCATTTGGTGACTCGAGTAGGTAGGTCAGGTTTCCTTGATTTCAATGACTGCCTCCCAAATGGCACCCTATTCCCCCCCAAATGGAACCCTATTCCCTCCCAAATGGCACCCTATTCCCTCCCAAATGGCACCCTATTCCCTCCCAAATGGCACCTTATTCCCTCCCAAATGGCACCCTATTCCCTCCCAAACGGCATCGTATGGACCCTGGTTTAAAGTAAGGTATCATATGTGGAATTGGGTTCTATTATGTAGGGTTTTGAACACATACAATGGTCATCAGTTACATCACTTTAAAGTATTGATAGTGCGGCGGAGAAAATTGAGAAAATGTATATCGCCCTGAGTTTAGATGGATCAACCAATCTAAAGGCTGAGGAGAAGGAAGGTCTTCAGTGTCATCTAACCTGTAAATGAATAAAAAAGGTATCGGTATCTGAAAGGGAGACATTGACATTCCCTGGGACAGTTTCCCTAACATAGTGTAAGTCTAGTCCTGGACTCAAAATATGGACATGGAGACTTGACATAATCTTTGTCCGGGAAAATGCTATGAAATTACTGCGTCCCTTAGTTAGCTCAGCCAAAGCCTCCATACATAATTCAAGTGTGTGTACTATCATTCAATAGGATATATATGGTACCAATCAAAAGTTTGGACACACCAACTCATTCCAGCGAATTTTTTAAATATTATTACTATTTTCTACATTGTAGAATAACAGTGAATGCATCACAATTATGAAATAACAGATATGGAATCATGTAGTAACCAAAAAAGTGTTAAACAAATCCAAATATTTTTTATATTTGAGATTCTTCAAAGTAACCACCCTGCCTTGATGACAGATTTGCACACTCTTGGCATTCTCTCAACCAGCTTCACCTGGAATGCTTTTCCAGCAGCATTGAAGGAGTTCCCATGTAAGGTGAGCACTTGTTGGCTGCTTTTCTTTCACTCTGCATTCCAACAAATCCCAAACCATCTCAATTGGGTTGAGGTCAGATGATTGTGGAGGTCAGGTCATCTGATGCAGCACTCCATCAATCTCCTTCTTGGTCAAACAGCCCTTACACAGCCTGGAGGTGTGTTGGGTTTTTGTCCTGTTGAAAAATGAATATATATACTGGTACTGTATATATATATATATATATATATATATATATATATATACACTGCTCAAAAAAATAAAGGGAACACTTAACCTCTCTAGGGTCGGCGGGACGAAATCGTTCCACCTACTCAACAGCCAGTTAAATCCCGTGGCGCGTTATTCAAATACCTTAGAAATGCTATTACTTTAATTTCTCAAACATATGACTATTTTACACCATTTTAAAGACAAGACTCTCGTTAATCTAACCACACTGTCCGATTTCAAAAAGGCTTTACAACGAAAGCAAAACATTAGATTATGTCAGCAGAGTACCCAGCCAGAAATAATCAGACACCCATTTTTCAAGCTAGCATATAATGTCACATAAACCCAGAAGACAGCTAAATGCAGCATTAACCTTTGATGATCTTCATCAGATGACAACCCTAGGACATTATGTTATGCAATACATGCATGTTTTGTTCAATCAAGTTCATATTTATATCAAAAAAACAGCTTTTTACATTAGCATGTGACGTTCAGAACTAGCATACCCCCCGCAAACTTCCGGTGAATTTACTAAATTACTCACGATAAACGTTCACAAAAAAGATAACAATTATTTTAAGAATTATAGATACAGAACTCCTCTATGCACTCACTATGTCCGATTTTAAAATAGCTTTTCGGTGAAAACACATTTTGCAATATTCTCAGTAGATAGTCCGGCATCACAGGGCTAGCCATTTAGACACCGACCAAGTTTAGCCCTGACCAAAGTCAGATTTACTATAAGAAAAATGTTATTACCTTTGCTGTCTTCGTCAGAATGCACTCACAGGACTTCTACTTCAATAACAAATGTTGGTTTGGTTCAAAGTAATCCATAGTTATGTTCAAATATCCTCTGTTTTGTTCGTGCGTTCAAGACACTATCCGAATGGTAAAGAAGGGTGACGAGCACGACGCATTTCGTGACAAAACAATTCTAAATATTCCATTACCGTACTTCGAAGCATGTCAACCGCTGTTTAAAATCAATTTTTATGCCATTTTTCTCGTAAAAAAACAATAATATTCCGACCGGGAAATCGTTTTTTAGTACAAAGAGAGAGAAAATAAAAGCATGGGATCCCCTCGTGCACGAGCCTCAGTCTGATGGCCCTCTGATCGACCACCATCCAAATGCGCTAAAGTTTTTCAGCCAGTGGCTGGAATTACATCATTCAGCTTTTTCCCGGATTCTGAGAGCCTATGGGAGCCGTAGGAAGTGTCACGTTACAGCAAAGATCCTAAATGTTCAATAAACAGAGCCAAGAAACCCAAGGAATGGTCAGAGAGGGTACTTCCTGTTTGGAATCTTCTCAGGTTTTTGCCTGCCATATGAGTTCTGTTATACTCACAGACACCATTCAAACAGTTTTAGAAACTTTAGGGTGTTTTCTATCCAAAGCTAATAATTATATGCATATTCTAGTTTCTGGGCAGGAGTAGTAACCAGATTAAATCGGGTACGTTTTTTATCCAGCCGTGCAAATACTGCCCCCTATCCCCAACAGGTTAAACAACACAATGTTACTCCAAGTCAATCACACTTCTGTGAAAACAAACTGTCCACTTAGGAAGCAACACACATTGACAATAAATTTCACATGCTGTTGTGCAAATGGAATAGACAACAGGTGGAAATTATAGGCAATTAGCAAGACACCCCCAATAAAGGAGTGGTTCTGCAGGTGGTGACCACAGACCACTTCTCAGCTCCTATGCTTCCTGGCTGATGTTTTGGTCACTTTTGAATGCTGGCGGTGCTTTCACTCTAGTGGTAGCATGAGACGGAGTCTACAACCCACACAAGTGGCTCAGGTAGTGCAGCTCATCCAGGATGGCACATCAATGCGAGCTGTGGCAAGAAGGTTTGCTGTGTCTGTCAGCGTAGTGTCCAGAGCATGGAGGCGCTACCAGGAGACAGGCCAGTACATCAGGAGACGTGGAGGAGGCCGTAGGAGGGCAACAACCCAGCAGCAGGACCGCTACCTCTGCCTTTGTGCAAGGAGGAGCAGGAGAAGCACTGCCAGAGCCCTGCAAAATGACCTCCAGCAGGCCACAAATGTGCATGTGTCTGCTCAAACGGTCAGAAACAGACTCCATGAGGGTGGTATGAGGGCCCGACGTCCACAGGTGGGGGTTGTGCTACAGCCCAACACCGTGCAGGACGTTTGGCATTTGCCAGAGAACACCAAGATTGGCAAATTCGCCACTGGCGCTCTGTGCTCTTCACAGATGAAAGCAGGTTCACACTGAGCATGTGACAGACGTGACAGAGTCTGGAGACGCCGTGAAGAACATTCTGCTGCCTGCAACATCCTCCAGCATGACCGGTTTGGTGGTGGGTCAGTCATGGTGTGGGGTGGCATATCTTTGGGGGGCCGCACAGCCCTCCATGTGCTCGCCAGAGGTAGCCTGACTGCCATTAGGTACCGAGATGAGATACTCAGACCCCTTGTGAGACCATATGCTGGTGCGGTTGGCCCTGGGTTCCTCCTAATGCAAGACAATGCTAGACCTCATGTGGCTGGAGTTTGTCAGCAGTTCCTGCAAGAGGAAGGCATTGATGCTATGGACTGGCCCGCCCGTTCCCCAGACCTGAATCCAATTGAGCACATCTGGGACATCATGTCTCGCTCCATCCACCAATGCCACGTTGCACCACAGACTGTCCAGGAGTTGGCGGATGCTTTAGTCCAGGTCTGGGAGGAGATCCCTCAGGAGACCATCCGCCATCTCATCAGGAGCATGCCCAGGCGTTGTAGGGAGGTCATACAGGCACGTGGAGGCCACACATACTACTGAGCCTCATTTTGACTTGTTTTAAGGACATTACATCAAAGTTGGATCAGCCTGTAGTGTGGTTTTCCACTTTAATTTTGAGTGTGACTCCAAATCCAGACCTCCATGGGTTGATAAATTGGATTTCCATTGATTAATTTTTTGTGATTTTGTTGTCAGCACATTCAAATATGTAAAGAAAAAAGTATTTAATAAGATTATTTCTTTCATTCAGATCTAGGATGTGTTGGGGATCTTATCCCGGTATTGGGATTCATTGTCATGTGACCATGGCGGGGAATTCAAAACTGCAAGAGTCTAATCATTTCAAATACTCAAATAATCAACTATTTTCCTCCATTTGAAAGATACACATCTCCTAAATCTAACCACGTTGTCCGATTTTCAAAGAGGCTTTACGGAGAATGCATAAAGTTAGGTTATGTTAGGAGAGTACATTGACAGTAGCTGTGTGTAATGTTTAGCCGATTCAAAGAAGGGCATCAACAGAGACAGAAAACCAGCTAGAATTATGCACTTACCTTTGACAATCTGCATCAGATGACACTCATAGGACATTATGTTATACAATACATGCATTTTTAGTTCCATCAAGTTCATATTTATATCCAAAAACAGCATTTACAGTTGCGGTGAAATTCAGAATTTTTTTCGGCTCGAATGCTCCCAGTGAATCCAGCGTTACAAATCACGGAATTACTATTCGAAAACATTGGTAAATTATAATATTGTCATTCAAAGAATAATATATTATCATCTCGTAATTGCTACCGAATGGCCAGATCTCAAAATAACTTTACTGGGAAATCACATTTTGCAATAAACGGGGTACTATGCTAAGAACAATAGGCTAGGCTATACAGGTTAGCAGCATCTAATATCATAATAACATTGTAAATATCCCCTTACCTTTGATTATCTCCATCAGAAGGCACTGCCTGGAATCCCAGGTCCAGAACAAATGTGGTTTCTTTTGACAAAGTTCATAATTTATGTCCAAATAACACCAAGTAGTTAGCGTTCAGTAGACTCCCACAAAACGTGGTGGGGGGGGTGTAAAATCACGCCGAAAAGCTAAAAAAAACTAGTAAATAATCTATTTACGTTCGTTCAAACATGTCAAACATTGTTTAGCATCAATCTTTTGGTCCATTTTTAACGTGAAACATCAGTAATATTTTCACACGACCTATCCTGTGTCTAGAAAAACGATTATGACAAATTCACTTTTCTCAGATTTATGCGCAGGCGCGAAAAAATTAAGTGACGACATGTCAACTTCCCTGCATTCTAATTTGCTCTCTGTTAATCATAGACGCTTCAAACAACTTTATAAAGATCGTTGACATCTAGTGGAAGCCGTAGGAGTTGCGAAATGAATCGTTTCTCACTGTGGTATCTATAAAACAATGACACTAAATAGTACAGTCACAAAACATTTTTTTAAATCTATTTTTCACAGGTTTTTGCCTGCAATATGAGTTTTGTTATACTTACAGACACCATTCAAACTGTTTTAGAAAATTCAGAGTGTTTTCTATCCAAATGTGTTAATAATATGCATATCCTAGCTTCTGAGTTGGTGTAGGAGGCAGTTAAAAATGGGCACATATTTTTTTCAACATTTCTCAATACTGCCCCCTAGCCCCAACAGGTTTAAGTGTCCCATTTATTTTTTTGAGCAGTATATATATATATATATATATTTTTTATTTTTTATTTTTTATTTTTTAAATATAAATCAACACCACCTGCTTGCGTAATTGGATTAAATGAACCTTCATCCCAAATGGTGCAGTACTCTATTTAAAACACCTACTGTCGGTGTAGGTTTAAAACCATGCTAAAATAATAGTCTTCTTTTCCTCACTGCATCTGTATTTGTAACCCTTTGCTTAAACTCTGTTCTTCACCAGTCTGGTTTCCGACATCCTTGTCAGCCATTTTCTCACCGAGGCAGGAGCGAGGCGGACATGTTGTTACCACCAGCCTCTGAATGTGATCTGCCTGAGAGGCGAACTCACACCTGCATGGATGGGGGTCAAAGGTCAGAATGGATGTGTGTGTGTGTGTGTGTGTGTGTGTGTGTGTGTGTGTGTGTGTGTGTGTGTGTGTGTGTGTGTGTGTGTGTGTGTGTGTGTGTGTGTGTGTGTGTGTGTGAATTGGTCTATCTTAAGACTGGTCTGAAATGTGTGAAAATCCCCATCCCCTAAAATCACATAGTCATGTTAGTAACCATCCCCTGAAAGCACACGTTGTTAGTTCCCTTCCCTGAAATAACACATTGTTGTTAGATCCCATCCCCTGAAAGCACAGCGTTACCCTCCAAGTGACAGACAAGGACATAGATCTTGTCATGGTAAGTCTTAAGTCTTTCCACAAAATAATGTTAAATGACAGGTAAGGACGAAAGCAGAGAAGCACCAGTTCACAGCAACAGTATGAGGAAATAGAGTTATATAATCCACTAGCCTGTATGTCAATATATCATCGTTCAACAAATGTATCTAGAGGATCACAACGGTGGATCCCACTCAGTAAAGTATGGTGGATCCCACCCAGTATAGTATGGTGGATCCCACCCAGTATAGTATGGTGGATCCCATCCCACGCAGTATAGTATGGTGGATCACTCCCCACCCAGTATAGTATGGTGGATCCCATCCCACCCAGTATAGTATGGTGGATCCCACCCCACCCAGTATAGTATGGTGGATCCCTTCCCACCCAGTATAGTATGGTGGATCCCACCCAGTATAGTATGGTGGATCCCACCCAGTATAGTATGGTGGATCCCACCCCACCCAGTATAGTATGGTGGATCCCACCCCACCCAGTATAGTATGGTTGATCCCACCCAGTATAGTATGGTGGAACCCACACAATATAGTATGTTGGATCCCAACCAGTATAGTATGGTGGATCCCACCCCACCCAGTATAGTATGGTGGAACCCACCCAGTATAGTATGGTGGATCCCACCCAGTATAGTATGGTGGATCCCACCCCACCCAGTATAGTATGGTGGATCCCACCCCACCCAGTATAGTATGGTGGATCCCACCCCACCCAGTATAGTATGGTGGATCCCACCCCAACCAGTATAGTATGGTGAATCCCACCCCACCCAGTATAGTATGGTGGATCCTACCCAGTATAGAATGGTGGATCCCACCCCACCCAGTATAGTATGGTGGAACCCACCCAGTATAGTATGGTGGATCCCATCCAGTATAGTATGGTGGATCCCACCCCACCCAGTATAGTATGGTGGAACCCACCCAGTATAGTATGGCGGATCCCACCCCACCCAGTATAGTATGGTGAATCCCACCCAGTATAGTATGGTGGATCCCACCCAGTATAGTATGGTGGATCCCACCCACTATAGTATGGTGGATCCCACCCAGTAGAGTATGGTGGATCCCACCCAGTATATTATGGTGGATCTCACCCCACCCAGTATAGTATGGTGGATCCCACCCCACCCAGTATAGTATGGTGGATCCCACCCCATCCAGTATAGTATGGTGGAACCCACCCAGTATAGTATGGTGGATCCCACCCAGTATAGTATGGTGGATCCCACCCAGTATAGTATGGTGGATCCCATCCAGTATAGTATGGTGGATCCCACCCCACCCAGTATAGTATGGTGGATCCCACCCCACCCAGTATAGTATGGTGGATCCCACCCCACCCAGTATAGTATGGTTGATCCCACCCAGTATAGTATGGTGGAACCCACCCCACCCAGTATAGTATGGTGGATCCCACCCAGTATAGCATGGTGGACCCCACCCAGTATAGTATGGTGGATCCCACACAGTATAGTATGGTGGATCCCACCCCACCCAGTATAGTATGGTGGATCCCACCCAGTATAGTATGGTGGATCCCACCCAGTATAGTATGGTGGATCCCATCCAGTATAGTATGGTGGATCCCACCCCACACAGTATAGTATGGTGGATCCCACCCCACCCAGTATAGTATGGTGGATCCCACCCCAACCAGTATAGTATGGTGAATCCCACCCCACCCAGTATAGTATGGTGGATCCTACCCAGTATAGAATGGTGGATCCCACCCCACCCAGTATAGTATGGTGGAACCCACCCAGTATAGTATGGTGGATCCCATCCAGTATAGTATGGTGGATCCCACCCCACCCAGTATAGTATGGTGGAACCCACCCAGTATAGTATGGCGGATCCCACCCCACCCAGTATAGTATGGTGAATCCCACCCAGTATAGTATGGTGGATCCCACCCAGTATAGTATGGTGGATCCCACCCACTATAGTATGGTGGATCCCACCCAGTAGAGTATGGTGGATCCCACCCAGTATATTATGGTGGATCCCACCCCACCCAGTATAGTATGGTGGATCCCACCCCACCCAGTATAGTATGGTGGATCCCACCCCATCCAGTATAGTATGGTGGAACCCACCCAGTATAGTATGGTGGATCCCACCCAGTATAGTATGGTGGATCCCACCCAGTATAGTATGGTGGATCCCATCCAGTATAGTATGGTGGATCCCACCCCACCCAGTATAGTATGGTGGATCCCACCCCACCCAGTATAGTATGGTGGATCCCACCCCACCCAGTATAGTATGGTTGATCCCACCCAGTATAGTATGGTGGAACCCACCCCACCCAGTATAGTATGGTGGATCCCACCCAGTATAGCATGGTGGACCCCACCCAGTATAGTATGGTGGATCCCACACAGTATAGTATGGTGGATCCCACCCCACCCAGTATAGTATGGTGGATCCCACCCAGTATAGTATGGTGGATCCCACCCAGTATAGTATGGTGGATCCCATCCAGTATAGTATGGTGGATCCCACCCCACACAGTATAGTATGGTGGATCCCACCCCACCCAGTATAGTATGGTGGATCCCACCCCACCCAGTATAGTATGGTGGATCCCACCCCACCCAGTATAGTATGGTGGATCCCACCCCACCCAGTATAGTATGGTGGAACCCACCCAGTATAGTATGGTGGATCCCACCCCACCCAGTATAGTATGGTGGATCCCACCCAGTATAGTATGGTGGAACCCACCCCACCCAGTATAGTATGGTGGATCCCACCCCACCCAGTATAGTATGGTGGATCCCACCCAGTATAGTATGGTGGAACCCACCCAGTAAAGTATGGTGGATCACAACCCACCCAGTATAGTATGGTGGATCCCTTCCCACCCAGTATAGCATGGTGGATCCCACCCAGTATAGTATGGTGGATCCCACCCCACCCAGTATAGTATGGGGGATCCCACCCCACCCAGTATAGTATGGTGGATCCCACCCCACCCAGTATAGTGTGGTGGATCCCACCCAGTATAGTATGGTGGATCCCACCCCACCCAGTATAGTATGGTGAATCCCACCCAGTATAGTATGGTGGATCCCACCCCACCCAGTATAGTATGGTGGATCCCACCCCACCCAGTATAGTATAGTGGATACCACCCAGTATAGTATGGTGGATCCCACCCAGTATAGTATGGTGGATCCCACCCCACCCAGTAAAGTATGGTGGATCCCACCCCACCCAGTATAGTATGGTGGATCCCACCCAGTATAGTATGGTGGATCCCACCCCACCCAGTATAGTATAGTGGATCCCACCCAGTATAGCATGGTGAATCCCACCCAGTATAGCATGGTGGATCGCACTCCACCCAGTATAGTATCGTGGATCCCACCCCACCCAGTATAGTATGGTGGATCCCACCCAGTATAGTATGGTGGATCCCACCCCACCCAGTATAGTATGGTGGATCCCACCCAGTAGAGTATGGTGGATCCCACCCCACCCAGTATAGTATGGTGGATCCCACCCGACCCAGTATAGTATGGTGGATCCCACCCAGTATAGTATGGTGGATCCCACCCCACTCAGTATAGTATGGTGGATCCCACCCCACCCAGTATAGTATGGTGGATCCCACCCAGTATAGTATGGTGGATACCACCCCACCCAGTATAGCATGGTGGATCCTACCCAGTTTAGCATGGTGGATCCCACCCCACCCAGTATAGCATGGTGAATCTTACCCAGTATAGTATGGTGGATCCCACCCAGTATAGTATGGTGGATCCCACCCAGTATAGTATGGTGGATCCCATCCAGTATAGTATGGTGGATCCCACCCCACACAGTATAGTATGGTGGATCCCACCCCACCCAGTATAGTATGGTGGATCCCACCCCAACCAGTATAGTATGGTGAATCCCACCCCACCCAGTATAGTATGGTGGATCCTACCCAGTATAGAATGGTGGATCCCACCCCACCCAGTATAGTATGGTGGAACCCACCCAGTATAGTATGGTGGATCCCATCCAGTATAGTATGGTGGATCCCACCCCACCCAGTATAGTATGGTGGAACCCACCCAGTATAGTATGGCGGATCCCACCCCACCCAGTATAGTATGGTGAATCCCACCCAGTATAGTATGGTGGATCCCACCCAGTATAGTATGGTGGATCCCACCCACTATAGTATGGTGGATCCCACCCAGTAGAGTATGGTGGATCCCACCCAGTATATTATGGTGGATCCCACCCCACCCAGTATAGTATGGTGGATCCCACCCCACCCAGTATAGTATGGTGGATCCCACCCCATCCAGTATAGTATGGTGGAACCCACCCAGTATAGTATGGTGGATCCCACCCAGTATAGTATGGTGGATCCCACCCAGTATAGTATGGTGGATCCCATCCAGTATAGTATGGTGGATCCCACCCCACCCAGTATAGTATGGTGGATCCCACCCCACCCAGTATAGTATGGTGGATCCCACCCCACCCAGTATAGTATGGTTGATCCCACCCAGTATAGTATGGTGGAACCCACCCCACCCAGTATAGTATGGTGGATCCCACCCAGTATAGCATGGTGGACCCCACCCAGTATAGTATGGTGGATCCCACACAGTATAGTATGGTGGATCCCACCCCACCCAGTATAGTATGGTGGATCCCACCCAGTATAGTATGGTGGATCCCACCCAGTATAGTATGGTGGATCCCATCCAGTATAGTATGGTGGATCCCACCCCACACAGTATAGTATGGTGGATCCCACCCCACCCAGTATAGTATGGTGGATCCCACCCCACCCAGTATAGTATGGTGGATCCCACCCCACCCAGTATAGTATGGTGGATCCCACCCCACCCAGTATAGTATGGTGGAACCCACCCAGTATAGTATGGTGGATCCCACCCCACCCAGTATAGTATGGTGGATCCCACCCAGTATAGTATGGTGGAACCCACCCCACCCAGTATAGTATGGTGGATCCCACCCCACCCAGTATAGTATGGTGGATCCCACCCAGTATAGTATGGTGGAACCCACCCAGTAAAGTATGGTGGATCACAACCCACCCAGTATAGTATGGTGGATCCCTTCCCACCCAGTATAGCATGGTGGATCCCACCCAGTATAGTATGGTGGATCCCACCCCACCCAGTATAGTATGGGGGATCCCACCCCACCCAGTATAGTATGGTGGATCCCACCCCACCCAGTATAGTGTGGTGGATCCCACCCAGTATAGTATGGTGGATCCCACCCCACCCAGTATAGTATGGTGAATCCCACCCAGTATAGTATGGTGGATCCCACCCCACCCAGTATAGTATGGTGGATCCCACCCCACCCAGTATAGTATAGTGGATACCACCCAGTATAGTATGGTGGATCCCACCCAGTATAGTATGGTGGATCCCACCCCACCCAGTAAAGTATGGTGGATCCCACCCCACCCAGTATAGTATGGTGGATCCCACCCAGTATAGTATGGTGGATCCCACCCCACCCAGTATAGTATAGTGGATCCCACCCAGTATAGCATGGTGAATCCCACCCAGTATAGCATGGTGGATCGCACTCCACCCAGTATAGTATCGTGGATCCCACCCCACCCAGTATAGTATGGTGGATCCCACCCAGTATAGTATGGTGGATCCCACCCCACCCAGTATAGTATGGTGGATCCCACCCAGTAGAGTATGGTGGATCCCACCCCACCCAGTATAGTATGGTGGATCCCACCCGACCCAGTATAGTATGGTGGATCCCACCCAGTATAGTATGGTGGATCCCACCCCACTCAGTATAGTATGGTGGATCCCACCCCACCCAGTATAGTATGGTGGATCCCACCCAGTATAGTATGGTGGATACCACCCCACCCAGTATAGCATGGTGGATCCTACCCAGTTTAGCATGGTGGATCCCACCCCACCCAGTATAGCATGGTGAATCTTACCCAGTATAGTATGGTGGATCCCACCCAGTAAAGTATGGTGGATCCCACCCAGTATAGTATGGTGGATCCCACCCAGTAAAGTATGGTGGATCCCACCCCACCCAGTATAGTATGGTGGATTCCACCCCACCCAGTATAGTATGGTGGATCCCACCCCACCCAGTATAGTATGGTGGATTCCACCCCACCCAGTAAAGTATGATGGATCCCACCCAGTATAGTATGTTGGATCCCACCCAGTATAGTATGGTGGATCCCACCCCACCCAGTATAGAATGGTGGATCCCACCCAACCCAGTATAGTATGGTGGATCCCACCCAGTATAGTATGGTGGATCCCACCCCACTCAGTAAAGTATGGTGGATCCCACCCCACCCATTATAGTATGGTGGATCCCACCCAGTATAGTATGGTGGATCCCACCCCACCCAGTATAGCATGGTGGATCCTACCCAGTTTAGCATGGCTGATCCCACCCCACCCAGTATAGCATGGTGAATCTTACCCAGTATAGTATGGTGGATCCCACCCAGTAAAGTATGGTGGATCCCACCCAGTATAGCATGGTGGATCCCACCCAGTATAGTATGGTGGATCCCACCCAGTATAGTATGGTGGATACCACCCAGTATAGTATGGTGGATCCCACCCAGTATAGCATGGTGGATCCCACCCCACCCAGTATATTATGGTGGATTCCACCCCTCCCAGTATAGTATGGTGGATCCCACCCCACCCAGTATAGTATGGTGGATTCCACCCCACCCAGTAAAGTATGGTGGATCCCAACCAGTATAGTATGGTGGATCCCACCCCACCCAGTATAGTATGGTGGATCCCACCCAGTATAGTATGGTGGATCCCACCCAGTATAGTATGGTGGATCCCACCCCACCCAGTATAGTATGGTGGATTCCACCCCACCCAGTATAGTATGGTGGATCCCACCCAGTATAGTATGGTGGATCCCACCCCACCCAGTATAGTATGGTGGATCCCACCCAGTATAGTATGGTGGATCCCATCCCACCCAGTGTAGTATGGTGGATCCCACCCCACCCAGTATAGTATGGTGGATCCCACCCTGCCCAGTATAGTATGGTGGATCCCACCCCACCCAGTATAGTATGGTGGATCCCACCCAGTATAGTATGGTGGATCCCACCCCACCCAGTATAGTATGGTGGATCCCACCCCACCCAGTATAGTATGGTGGATCCCACCCCACCCAGTATAGTATGGTGGATCCCACCCAGTATAGTATGGTGGATCCCACCCAGTATAGTATGGTGGATCCCACCCCACCCAGTATAGTATGGTGGATCCCACCCAGTATAGTATGGTGGATCCCACCCCACCCAGTAAAGTATGGTGGATCCCACCCAGTATAGTATGGTGGATCCCACCCAGTAAAGTTTGGTGGATCCCACCCCACCCAGTATAGTATGGTGGATCCCACCCAGTATAGTATGGTGGATCCCACCCCACCCAGTATATTATGGTGGATCCCACTCAGTATAGTATGGTGGATCCCACCCAGTATAGCATGGTGGATCCCACCCAGTATAGTATGGTGGATCCCACCCAGTATAGTATGGTGGATCCCATCCCACCCAGTATAGTATGGTGGATCCCACCCCACCCAGTATAGTATGGTGGAACCCACCCCACCCAGTATAGTATGGTGGATCCCACCCCACCCAGTATAGTATGGTGGATCCCATCCCACCCAGTATAGTATGGTGGATCCCACCCCACCCAGTATAGTATGGTGGATCCCACCCAGTATAGTATAGTGGATCCCACCCCACCCAGTATAGTATGGTGGATCCCACCCAGTATAGTATGGTGAATCCCATCCCACCCAGTATAGTATGGTGGATCCCACCCCACCCAGTATAGTATGGTGGATCCCACCCCACCCAGTATAGTATGGTGGATCCCATCCCACCCAGTATAGCATGGTGGATCCCATCCCACCCAGTATAGCATGGTGGATCCCATCCCACCCAGTATAGTATGGTGGATCCCATCCCACCCAGTATAGTATGGTGGATCCCACCCCACCCAGTATAGCATGGTGGATCCCATCCCACCCAGTATAGTATGGTGGATCCCACCCAGTATAGTATGGTGGATCCCACCCAGTATAGTATGGTGGATCCCACCCAGTATAGTATGGTGGATCCCATCCCACCCAGTATAGTATGTTAGTGACTCACAGAATTCACAGACTAGAGTTCTTCCAACAGTCTAGAAATTACGAGAGTTGGGAGGTGGTGAGAACTCTGCAATCTTGTTGTCATCCAACTGACAGTCAATAAAAGGTTTAGCTTTTGTCCAGCTGAAACTGGTTCCGACAGCTCACCTCACGTGTCCTCTGTTGAGGAGAGAGAGAGGCTGTGCCTTAGCCTATGCTGCTGACAGCTTAGATGGAGGCCTTTTTCATTGAAGTAAAATTTAATTAGTGGAGAAAGAGTATAGTGAAAAGAAGCCGACAAGGGGTAAATCTTCAGGGACATGTTTAAATATCGTATTGGACAAATATGATAACAACATTGTCACGGCCAAATAGACTGTGTGCATTTTATTAAGGTTTGATGCAATTTTCAAACTTGATTTTTTGTTGTTGTATTTATTATAATTTGTTTTATTATCATTATTATTGTATATCTTCATTAATATTGTATATCTTCATTATTATTGTATATCATCATTATTATTGTATATCACCATTATTATTGTATTTCACCATTGTTTGTGTATATCATCATTATTATATATCTTCATTAGTATTGTTTATCATCATTTTTGTATATCATTGTTATTATTGTATATTATTATTAGTGTATATTATCATTATTATTGTTGTATATCGTTGTTATTATTGTATATCAACATTTTTGTATATCATTGTTATTATTGTATATCATTATTAGTGTATATCATCATTATTATTGTTGTATATCATCATTATTTTATATCATTGTTATTGTATATAACTGTTATTATTGTATATCATTGTTATTGTATATCAGCATTATTATTTTTGGCCTACTTATCAATCTAGGCTAGTACTCTACATATGCAAAAAATGTTGTTTGGTTGAGACATTTTCGTTGGCTAATTATTATGTTTGAACTGATTTTTATTTTATTGTGTACTCCATATTCAGTTGAAGATAAATTATAAGTAGGCCTGTTGTAAAATAAATATAATTAGCCTATTGCTGTCATTTATTGAGCAGCCTATACCTATACCATAGTCCACCCAACAAATGACAGCACTACGCATGTGGTACAGTATAGCCACTCTCATTTGTTGGTAGGCCTAATTTATTTCATTATTTTTAATTTAATTAATTATTTTTTTATTTCACCTTTATTTAGCCAGGTAGGCAAGTTGAGAACAAGATTTCATTTACAACTGCGACCTGGCCAAGAGTAAAGCAAAGCAGTTTGCAGCAATTGCTGCAATATAGCCTGTTCAAAACGTTTGTGAAGGTTTACACCAGTGCTTTAAATATGCAACAAGGATTTTGTTTCATTCTATTGAGCCATTTTGTTTGGCCAAATAAAGTTCCAACTGTAATGTTGTGTTCTCCACAATACAATAGAATTATTGTACCGCGTTACACATACTCAAACCACGGAGATGCAACAATAAACATAACGGAATGCCACAATATAACAACCTGGTGGTTTTGTCCCTATAAAACAATGGCTTGACTTACTTTTGATATTACCCTAATAAAGTTTAGACACTTTGTGAAGGTTTGGTGTGTTGTGGCTATTATAGACTTTAGCTACTTCAGGTCTGTGAAGGCAGTGCACACCGACGCTCCAAGTACTGACTCAGAGTTCAACTTGAGGTGAGGCCGGTCGTCTTCGGCCTACCAGAGTGACTCCTTTATTAATGTAACCCTCATCTTTATCAACAATATTTTGATCAAAATGAACGAATTAGCCTCCTCCTGTACACTTATATCTGTGTAGTAGTAGTAGCCTATCTGACAAGGATAAAGAAATGCATATCGGTGTCGGGAACATGGCGTCGACACATCTCTCTCTTCAGGCCGAAGCTTCTCTTCCTTTACATATATTTCTATATTAATGTCATACGGTGGACACCTAAGCCTATGCTTAGCCTGATGCATTCAGGGCTTACATCTCCGACAAACAACTTTTGAATATGCTACACATAGAAACACAACAAATATGTATTTTTTTGTAATTAGTTTACAGGCTGTTTTTAAGGACACGTATTTGTGGTTCATTTGGCCAACTTCGCTTGGTCAGAGATTTCTTTCTCTCTCTCTTTCTACTCTCAGATCTCTCTAGGATCCAAACCGGCACGGGTCTGTTTTGGTCAGTTTTTCCACGGTCCTCTTCGTAACGAGTCTGACTGTCCTCGGTTCCATTCGGAACGGGTCTCCGTTTTTGTTATTTTGTTATGCATATTGGGTTGCGTGGGAAAGCCAAGGGTTCAATTCGGAATGTGTCCAACTTTTTGGACCTGGGAAAACCTCTATCACAGACACACACACAGACACACACACTCACACACACAGCGACAGACACAGAGACATTATCAGCAGGAGATGGATCATGTAAATGAAACTTTGTCTGCGTTAGGGGAAGGTGCGGAATACTTTTTCTGCATGAGTGAAGAAGAAGTGCGTATCAAACGGTCTGTCTGATGTGCTTCCCCAATGGCACCCTATTCCCTATGCAGTACTGCACTACTGTTGACCAGAGTCATATGGGCCCATGCACTATATAGGGAATAGGGTGCCATTTGGGACACTTTCTGAATCTCCCTCCAGATATTTCATCTTCCGAGACGGGGAGAAGGTAAACTGATTTGTTCTCCGTGATCTCAGACAGAGATGCATTACCGTGTGTTGTTCTACAATGGGAGGAAGAGGAGAGGAAGAGAGGAGGAGATGAAAGGAAAATGGATGAGAGGAGAAGTAAGGAGGGGGAGTGGGGAGAGGATGTAAAATTTACCTTTTATTTTACAGAACTTTATTTCCCTGCAACAATAATTTGTCATTTAGCAGATGCTCCTGTCCAAAGACTAGGTAAAATAAGCACATATTACCATCACCGCTAGTAAAACCTTTAATAAATAGATGCTATATCTGCTAATTTTTGAGGTGCATCTAATGACTTGCTTGTTTCACTGGTTACATCCAGAACCTGATTTGTCAAATATCTTTTTACCGCCTCCAAATAACAGTAAATCCCAAACTGTGATGGTAACAGTATATATAGGAAGCATAACAAACTTGATTTAACAGAACTGATTTCCTCTGTAACTAGCAGATACAGAAGATCAGAACAGCTATTCAACTAAAGTTGAATTAAACTAAAGTAGGTTAAACAACCACGTATCATTATTGCTGGTAGAACGTTTTTTAAAATACCTGCTCAAGGTAATAACAAGTAATACAGTTTAGTGGAAGCAAAAATGGGGGTTGAGGCCCCTAGTGGGGTCGCGGGGGAACTGCATTGTGGTTGGATATGTATATGCTTTCTTTTTTTGGGGGGGGGGGGGCAAATGAAGAGTACAGATTATTGTATGGGTCAATATACAAATGTTTTTTGGGAAAGATCATTTTATTGAGTAAAGTTATTTATTGGTTCCTTTTCATTTTGATAACAAATGAAGACATAATGAATTGAAGGTTATTTGTTGAAATGTACCAATTTCAAGGTTATGTTATTATTTGGGGTGGAGGGGGGGGGGGGTCTCCAGAAACTCTGGCGGGAAAAAACGCTGTTGCACTGAATAAAATGTGTCTCTCTTCTGTCTCTAATTTCCCCCACTGTTCCATTGTCATTCTGTCTCTAATTCCCCCCATTGTTCCATGGTCCTTCTGTCTCTAATGCCCCCCACTGTTCCATTGTCCTTCTGTCTCTAATGCCCCCCACTGTTCCATGGTCCTTCTGTCTCTAATGCCTCCACTGTTCCATGGTCCTTCTGTCTCTAATGCCCCCACTGTTACATGGTCCTTCTGTCTCTAATGCCCCCCACTGTTCCATGGTCCTTCTGTCTCTAATACCCCCCACTGTTCCATGGTCCTTCTGTCTCTAATACCCCCCACTGTTCCATGGTCCTTCTGTCTCTAATACCCCCCACTGTTCCATGGTCCTTCTGTCTCTAATACCCCCCACTGTTCCATGGTCCTTCTGTCTCTAATGCCCCCACTGTTCCATTGACCTTCTGTCTCTAATGCCCCCACTGTTCCATTGACCTTCTGTCTCTAATGCCCCCACTGTTCCATTGTCATTCTGTCTCTAATACCCCCACTGTTCCATTGTCATTCTGTCTCTAATGCCCCCCACTGTTCCATTGACCTTCTGTCTCTAATGCCCCCACTGTTCCATGGTCCTTCTGTCTCTAATGCCCTCACTGTTCCATGGTCCTTCTGTCTCTAATGCCCCCCACTGTTCCATTGACCTTCTGTCTCTAATGCCCCCACTGTTCCATTGTCATTCTGTCTCTAATGCCCCCCACTGTTCCATTGACCTTCTGTCTCTAATGCCCCCACTGTTACATGGTCCTTCTGTCTCTAATGCCCCCACTGTTCCATTGTACTTCTGTCTCTAATGCCCCCACTGTTCCATTGACCTTCTGTCTCTAATGCCCCCACTGTTACATGGTCCTTCTGTCTCTAATGCCCTCACTGTTCCATGGTCCTTCTGTCTCTAATGCCCCCACTGTTCCATTGTCCTTCTGTCTCTAATGCCCCTCACTGTTCCATGGTCCTTCTGTCTCTAATACCCCCCACTGTTCCATTGTCCTTCTGTCTCTAATGCCCCCCACTGGTCCATTGTCCTTCTGTCTCTAATGCCCCCCACTCTATCCTTTCCAATGTAATATACCATCTGTCATCTTCCTCTCTTCAGATCAACATCATACCATCACATTTAATCCCTCTCTTCAGATCAACATCACACCATCACATTTAATCCCTCTCTTCAGATCAACATCATACCATCACATTTAATCCCTCTCTTCAGATCAACATCATACCATCACATTTAATCCCTCTCTTCAGATCGACATCATACATCACATTTAATCCGTCTCTTCAGATCAACATCATACCATCACATTTAATCCCTCTCTTCAGATCAACATCATACATCACATTGAATCCCTCTTTTCAGATCAACATCATACCATCACGTTTAATCCCTCTCTCTTTATCGTCTCAAAATGGCTGACAATTGCTTTGACAGTAAACTGCTGCCATCACACACGCACACACAACGCATGCACACATACACACACACACACACACACACACACACACACACACACACACACACACACACACACACACACACACACACACACACACACACACACACACACACACACACATATTTCACAACACACACTAATCCATTCTCCATCTCCCTTCGATGAAAACAGCTTTCTCCTCAGCCCCATCACACCAGAACACAATTACACCGGCCAATCATCTCTTCTATGCAATTACAGCTGAACTGCAAATTGACGGCCATCTGCTTCCGACTCCTAACGACTCCAGACGACACCCCATCAACCCCCAAAACCTGAAAACTAGCTTTCTGATTCATGGAATGTGTATTTCCTGATATCAATTTCATATCACTGGTAATAATGATGGACATGGTCGCAGTGTGTGGAATGTGGAATGGTTATTGGAATGATGGTCACAGTTCTACTCGGAATGTGTAGAACCTGAATGTGGAACAGTTCTGGTAATTATGACAGGGATGCTAGGGATGATGGCTGGTGAGAGATGGATAATACACGGATAGAAGGTCATTTCCTGTAAAGCCCACTGTGAATGAGTAAGAAATAGCTGTTGAGGAGATTCCACCAGAAATTGGAAGAGACATGCCAACAGGTTGTCTGTGAGGCAGACAGATGGACAGGAGGTAGAGTCAAGGGACATGATACTGCAGTTCTTCAGAGAGAGAAAGATAGAGAGAGGGGGGATAGAGAGAGCGTAAGAGAAGCAGACATAAATCGAGAAAGCGTAGAAAGAGAGAGAATTAGATCAAGTGAGAGAGAGAAAGAGAGAGAGACAGAGAGAAAAGGCATTGAGTAAGTCATCTCAACGCCTCATTCTATTCTAAGGGAAAACACAATATGTGCATCCTAAATAGAACCCTATTCCCTACATAGTGCACTACTTTTGACCATAGCCACATGGACTATGAAGGGAATAGGGTGCCATTTGGGAAACACAATTATCAATCTTGCTACTGGAACATTTGGATATTTCTTGGCTCACCTGTTACCATGGACCCTGCTGGTCCCAGATGCTGCACAGTTACCAGCCATAAAGATCTCCCTTCACCACACAATCCATCCATCACCACGCCTGTATGGTCCTATACAACCATCATCAATATTTGTTTAGATGTTGCAATGATTATCATCATCTCTGTCCTCGTTTTTTCCGTGGATCTTTTTCAAGACCTGGGCTCAAATAGTATTTGAAATAGTGTCAAATACTTTATCTGGGCTCGACCAATAGAAAAGTGGTAAAAATGTAAACCATCCGACCCGCGAGTCTGGCACTCCAAGCGGAATAGAATCAAAGTATTTGGAAAGATATCGAACAGTATTTAACGCCAGGGGATCAAAATGAGAGAAAGTGGTGGCATCTCCCCAAAATACATCTTAGCACCACACACTGAACAAACTACCTTGTCTTCCTTGGGATTAAATACTATGTGAGAATGTTCCAATGACTTTACCCAGATGAGTACCCCGTTCTGTAAGGGACTTCTAGAAGCGCCGGCACATCTAAACTCTACATGAACCAGCTCTGTCTTCT
This sequence comes from Salmo trutta, assembly GCF_901001165.1. Lineage (NCBI taxonomy): Eukaryota > Metazoa > Chordata > Actinopteri > Salmoniformes > Salmonidae > Salmo > Salmo trutta. The sequence goes on from NC_042967.1 coordinate 22,865,491, forward strand.
TCTGGTGTTCTGGTGGTACAGAATTAACCAGCTCTCTCTTCTTCTGGTGTTATGGTGTTGACACTATAAACCAGCTCTGCCTTCTTCTGGTGTTCTGTTGTTGACATTATGAACCAGCAATGTCTTCTTCTGGTGTTCTGTTGTTGACACTATAAACTAGCTCTGTCTTCTCTGGTGTTGACATTATAAACCAGCTCTCTCTTCTTCTGGTGTTCTGGTGTTACAGAATGAACCAGCTCTCTCTTCTTCTGGTGTTCTGGTGTTGACACTATAAACCAGCTCTGTCTTCTTCTGGTGTTCTGTTGTTGACATTATGAACCATCAATGTCTTCTTCTGGTGTTCTGTTGTTGACACTATAAACCAGCTCTCTCTTCTTCTGGTGTTCTGGTGTTGACACTATAAACCAGCTCTGTCTTCTTCTGGTGTTCTGGTGGTACAGAATGAACCAGCTCTCTTCTTCTGGTGTTCTGGTGTTGACACTATAAACCAGCTCTGTCTTCTTCTGGTGTTCTGGTGTTGACAATATGAACCAGCTCTGTCTTCTCTGGTGTTCTGGTGTTGACATTATGACTATTGTTGACTCCAACATGGCGGATATATTGTTTGGCATGTTTTTGTGTCTGAGCGCCGTACTCAGATTATTGCTTTTTCGGTAAAGCTTTTTTGAAATCTGACACAGCGGTTGCATTAAGGAGAAGTTTCTCTAAAGTTCCATGTATAACACTTGTATTTTCATCAACATTTATGATGAGTATTTCTGTAAATTGATGTGGCTCCCTGCAAAATCACCGGTTGTTTTGGAGGCAAAACATTATTGAACATAACGCGCCAATGTAAACTGAGATTTTTTTATATAAATATGAACTTTATCGAACAAAACATACATGTATTGTGTAACATGAAGTCATATGAGTGTCATCTGATGAAGATCATCAAAGGTTCGTGATTAATTTTCTCTCTATTTCTGCTTTTTGTGACTCCTCCCTTTGGCTGGAAAATGGCTGTGTTTTTTTGTGTTTAGGCGCTGACCTAACATAATCATATGGTTTGCTTTCGCCGTAAAGCCTTTTTGACATCAGACACTGTGGCTGGATTAACAAGAAGTAAAGCTTTAAAATGGTGTATAATACTTGTATGTTTGAGGAATTTTAATTATGAGATTTTTGTTGTTTTGAATTTGCCGCCCTGCACTTCCCTGGCTGTCGTCATATCGATCCCACTAACGGGATTCAAGCCATAAGAAGTTACAGTCCCTTCTGTCTCTCTCTGTCACACTGAAAACTCTAGTCCCGTCTGTCTCTCTCTGTCACACTGCAAACTCTAGTCCCTTCTGTCTCTCTCTGTCTCCCCTTGTGCAATTCCTGTCTCTTATAAAAAATCAATCTGGATTTTTTTTTTAAATAAATAGTGGATTTAATCGGGTGTCATTATTCTGATTGACACCACACCATTCTGCCACTCACTCAAATATCAAGGAGGATTCAGCTTAAAACTTCTTATGGATGGTGGCAGTATTGAGTAGCTTGGATGACTGACGTGTCCAGAGTAAACTGCCTGCTACTCACTCCCAGAAACTAAGATATGCATATTATTAGTATATTTGGATAGAAAACACTCTGAAGTTTCTAAAACTGTTTGAATGATGTCTGTGAGTACAACAGAACTCATATGGCAGGCAAAAACCTGAGAAAAAATCCAAACTGGAAGTGGTCTGTAGTATTTCAATTAATTCCCTATCCAAACTAGTGTCTGTGGGGTCATTTTGCACTTCCTACGGCTTCCACTAGATGTCAACAGTCTTTAGAACCTTGTTTGGGGCTTCTACTGTAAAGTGGGGATGAATAAGAGCTCCTGTAGTCAGAACACTGCCAGCAGGGCATGAGCCTCGGGCATGAGCCTCAGGCATGCGCACTCACGTGAGAGGTCGCTCAGTTCCATTGCATTTCTGAAGACAAAGGATTTCTCCGGTTGAAACTTTATTGCGGATTTCCGATAAAAACATCCTAAAGATTGATTCTATACATCGTTTGACATGTTTTTACGAACTGTAATGGACATTTTTGAGTTTTCGTCTGACCTGCGCGTCCTGAATTTGGATTTGTGAACTGAAGGCGCGAACAAAAAGGAGGTATTTGGACATAAAGGATGGACTTTATCGAACAAAACAAACATTTATTGTGGACCTGGGATCTCTGGGAGTGCATTCTGATGAAGATCATCAAAGGTAAGTGAATATTTATAATGCTATTTCTGACTATTGTTGACTCCAACATGGCGGATATATTGTTTGGCATGTTTTTGTGTCTGAGCGCCGTACTCAGATTATTGTTTTTTTGGTAAAGCTTTTTTGAAATCTGACACAGCGGTTGCATTAAGGAGAAGTTTCTCTAAAGTTCCATGTATAACACTTGTATTTTCATCAACATTTATGATGAGTATTTCTGTAAATTGATGTGGCTCCCTGCAAAATCACCGGTGGTTTGGAGGCAAAACATTACTGAACATAACGCACCAATGTAAACTGAGATTTTTGGATATAAATATGAACTTTATCGAACAAAACATACATGTATTGTGTAACATGAAGTCATATGAGTGTCATCTGATGAAGATCATCAAAGGTTCGTGATTAATTTTCTCTCTATTTCTGCTTTTTGTGACTCCTCCCTTTGGCTGGAAAATGGCTGTGTTTTTTTGTGTTTAGGCGCTGACCTAACATAATCATATGGTTTGCTTTCGCCGTAAAGCCTTTTTGAAATCAGACACTGTGGCTGGATTAACAAGAAGTAAAGCTTTAAAATGGTGTATAATACTTGTATGTTTGAGGAATTTTAATTATGAGATTTTTGTTGTTTTGAATTTGCCGCCCTGCACTTCCCTGGCTGTCGTCATATCGATCCCACTAACGGGATTCAAGCCATAAGAAGTTACAGTCCCTTCTGTCTCTCTCTGTCACACTGAAAACTCTAGTCCCTTCTGTCTCTCTCTGTCACACTGCAAACTCTAGTCCCTTCTGTCTCTCTCTGTCACACTGCAAACTCTAGTCCCTTCTGTCTCTCTCTGTCTCCCCTTGTGCAATTCCTGTCTCTTATAAAAAATCAATCTGGATTTTTTTTTTAAATAAATAGTTTCTGTACTTGGCAAGGAGAGGTTTGATTAATGGTACATATAATGCAAACCGGATGCATCTGAAGTATGATATTAGTCTGCCTTATCAAGAGTTCAGATATACAATTATTTCTTCTTGATTGATCACAGAGCCAATCGAGCTCTCTAGATACAGATATTGAAGTTTGAATACAACCTGGGAGGTAGTCGTACCCATTAGATGAAGGTTAATACAACCTGGGAGGTAGTCGTACCCATTAGATGAAGGCTAATACAACCTGGGAGGTAGTCGTACCCATTAGATGAAGGTTAACAACCTGGGAGGTAGTCGTACCCCATTAGATGAAGGTGACACAACCTGGGAGGTAGTTGTACCCATTAGATGAAGGTGACACAACCTGGGAGGTATTCGTACCCCATTAGATGAAGGTGACACAACCTGGGAGGTAGTCGTACCCCATTAGATGAAGGTTAATACAACCTGGGAGGTAGTCATACCCCATTAGATGAAGGTGACACAACCTGGGAGGTATTCGTACCCCATTAGATGAAGGTGACACAACCTGGGAGGTGGTTGTACCCCATTAGATGAAGGTTAACACAACCTGGGAGGTAGTCGTACCCCATTAGATGAAGGTGACACAACCTGGGAGGTTGTCGTACCCATTAGATGAAGGTTAACAACCTGGGAGGTAGTCATACCCAATTAGATGAAGGTGACACAACCTGGGAGGTGGTCGTACCCCATTAGATGAAGGTTAATACATCCTGGAGTTAGTCGTACCCATTAGATGAAGGTTAACAACCTGGGAGGTAGTCGTACCGATTAGATGAAGGTTAATACAACCTGGGAGGTAGTCGTACCCCATTAGATGAAGGTTAATACAACCTGGAGTTAGTCGTACCCATTAGATGAAGGTGACACAACCTGGGAGGTAGTCGTACCCATTAGATGAAGGTGACACAACCTGGGAGGTAGTCGTACCCCATTAGATGAAGGTGACACAACCTGGGAGGTAGTCGTACCCATTAACACAACAAGTCATTAAGTCAGTTATCATTATTGATCTTGGATCCTATTGGTCTCCTGACTGCTAGTGATTTACCCCAGCCGTCATTATGACCTGTGGTTTAGCCAGACATCTACAAAGACACATCCTGGGCTTCCATTCAGTCATACCATAGCAATGTCTACACAATGTCTTCGCTGACAAAGTCCTGTCTCAACACACACATGCTAATTATTCCAACTTTAATAGAGTCTATTTATATATAGTTATAGTGTTTCCCAAAACCATTCAGTAACTTCATTTGACCATGGAGAAAAGAGGCAGCAGGAAAACATGTCTGATTAAAATGACCCCAGGGTAACTAACCAACGCAGTTCCACTATTCTATTATAGAATAGTTTAACAGTTCCAGGATTCTGAAAATAATTCTGGAATTTATTAAACTTTTCCACCGGGCAATACTATGCATATTGTCAGGGCAGGAACCACTGTACCGGGGGTCGTTTTTCACAGGGGGAGCATTAATAGTGTAACCCCCGAGGCTGACGTTGAGTCATAACAGTTCCTGAATTACATTCCGTTCCCAGGATATTCTAGACTAATCCCTCAATAACTTGGAAGACGTTTAACAAATACCTTCCCCCTGTTTCGCTGTTGAAAAGTAATTTCTCATTCATAATGCTTCCAGACTAAGTCCCAAATGGAACTCTATCTTCTGTATAGTGCACTCCAAGGGCCCATAATGCTCTGGTGAAAACAAGTGCATCATATAGGGATTGGGGATCCATTTTGGACAGAGCTAGTTCTCTCGTGGCTCATTTCAGGGAAACAAATAGGGAATATGATGACATGGGATTGGACATAAAAGGAAATTACACTTCAGTTGGAAATATTACGATTCCTGCTTTTAAAAAAAGGTATGAGAGACTGACATACTCATTTGATTGCAAATAGGCACTTTTCATGAAATAGGCAAGTGAAGACATGTAAATCCCCAGGATATGGGAAATGTGTTTTGACTGTTTATGTTTTGGTTGTGTAAAAGAGTATGATCGACGAAACATGAAAAATGTATTTATGTTGACATCACTTTCAGACCCCTGGGAAATGTACCGTAGTCTAAATTATCACGGCTACTGAACTGAGAGGCTCTGCTCTAAACATACTAGCTGTCTTTCATGCTAAAACACTTCTGTTCACACACAAGCATACACACACTCACTCACAAGCATACACACACTCACTCACAAGCATACACACACTCACAAGCACACACACACACACACTCACAAGCACACACACACACACACACACACACACACACACACACACACACACACACACACACACACACACACACACACACACACACACACACACACACACACACACACACACACACACACAGTAATTAGGTAATGGAGGAGCAGACACTCTGAGGCATGTGACCAAGATCAGAGAGAATATTACCATCAAGGGCATGAAAACACACACACACACACACACACGTACACCAGGGGCAGATGAGGAGAGCCCTCCTCATAATTAGCTTGGGTACCAGTAAAAAGAACACCAATTCAAACAGCCTTCTAGAGTGGCCCGTGGTGACATCACAATGTTAGAGTGTGTTCTAGTGTTCCGAGGACAGAATGAATGTGGTATTGTTGTTGTCCTGATGATGTTTACAGAGAGGGGGTATTGTTGTGGTGATGTTCCTGCCGGTGGCAAAGTGATGTCCTTTCTATGTCTATGTCCCTCTAGCTGAGTACATGTAGCAACAACTAACTGACCTTTCTGTAGCAGACCTGGGTTCAAATCAAATTTGAAAACCCTTGCACATGCTTTATCTGTGCTTGATTGAGATTGCCTGCCTTAATGGACCAATAGAATAGTCTCAAAACGGCAAACCCCGGCCATTTGGCACTGCGGCCAGCCTAGAGCGAACGCTCAATGTATTTGAAACATCTTGAATAGTATTTGAACCCAGATCTGATGTGTAGCAAAGTAAAAGTGAATACGAGAGGTCATGAATAAGTTAGAGAGAAGAAGACATTGTCATGTTAGAATGTGTAGAACCTGCCATGGTCTGTGTATGGTTGTCCTTGTGCTTCAGTCACCTGCTCAGATTCCCCATACTACTGGAAGATGAGCAGGTATAACCTCTCACCATGCTTCAGGGGGTTTCTCTCTGTTTCACTATATGATAGACTCCCCTCACTAGACCTTAGTGACTAGACAAACACACAGTCCTCCAATGTCACAAGAGGAAGCCCACGGCGCTAAAACGGGATGCTCAGGGTCTTCGATGAGCATTGGAGCAAACAGACAAAGAGAGAGAGAGAGAGAGAGAGAGAGAGGGGGAAGAGACATTTAGAGAGAGATGGAGAAATAGAGATAGAGAGAGAAAGAAAGAAAGAGAGAGGGAGGTAGGGACAGAGAGAGAGAGAGAGAGAGAGAGAGAGAGAGAGAGAGAGAGAGAGAGAGAGAAAGAGGGGGGTAGAGACAGAGATGGAGAGAGAAATAGAGAGAGAGAGCGAAAGAAAGAAAGAAAGAAAGAAAGAAAGAGAGAAAGTGGGGGCCCAGGGCAACCTAACGTCACCGACAACGGGAGATGAGAGAAGACAAGGTCGCCGTTCACAGAGGGAAAGAGGGTTAGTCATAGAGGCCACACACACAAACACACACGTGTACATTTCCAAACGTTCCCACGGAAGTACACAGACACACACAAACACATCGGCGACGAGGTGCTATTCCTGCACTGCAAAGCTCTGTCAATTTACTGTAATATACTGCTTTACACTGTTAACCAAGGGTTTTCTCTGTCAATATACAGTAATATACTGCTTTACACTGTTAACCAAGGGTTGTCTCTGTCAATATACAGTAATATACTGCTTTACACTGTTAACCAAGGGTTGTCTCTGTCAATATACAGTAATATACTGCTTTACACTGTTAACCAAGGGTTTTCTCTGTCAATATACAGTAATATACTGCTTTACACTGTTAACCAAGGGTTTTCTCTGTCAATATACAGTCATATACTATAATACACTGTAATATACTGCTTTACACTGTTAACCAAGGGTTGTCTCTGTCAATATACTGTAATATACTGCTTTACACAGTTAACCAAGGGTTGTCTCTGTCAATATACTGTAATATACTGCTTTACACTGTTAACCAAGGGTTTTCTCTGTCAATATACAGTAATATACTGCTTTACACTGTTAACCAAGGGTTTTCTCTGTCAATATACAGTAATATACTGCTTTACACTGTTAACCAAGGGTTGTCTCTGTCAATATACAGTAATATACTGCTTTACACTGTTAACCAAGGGTTTTCTCTGTCAATATACAGTAATATACTGCTTTACACTGTTAACCAAGGGTTGTCTCTGTCAATATACTGTAATATACTGCTTTACACTGTTAACAAAGGGTTTTCTCTGTCAATATACAGTAATATACTGCTTTATACTGTTAGCAAAGGGTTTTCTCTGTCAATATACAGTAATATACTGCTTTACACTGTTAACCAAGGGTTTTCTCTGTCAATATACAGTAATATACTATAATATACTGTAATATACTGCCTTACACTGTTAACCAAGGGTTTTCTCTGTCAATATACAGTCATATACTATAATATACTGTAATATACTGCTTTACACTGTTAACCAAGGGTTTTCTCTGTCAATATACAGTAATATACTGCTTTACACTGTTAACCAAGGGTTTTCTCTGTCAATATACAGTAATATACTGCTTTACACTGTTAACCAAGGGTTTTCTCTGTCAATATACAGTAATATACTATAATATACTGTAATATACTGCTTTACACTGTTAACCAAGGGTTTTCTCTGTCAATATACAGTAATATACTGCTTTA
>NC_042967.1:22878509-22903509 GCF_901001165.1 Salmo trutta
TAAATCCAGATTATTAATGGGTTTATCATGTAAATCTAGATTATTAATGGGTTTATCATGTAAATCCAGATATTTAATGGGTTTATCATGTAAATCCAGATTAATAATGGGTTTATCATGTAAATCCAGATTATTAATGGGTTTATCATATAAATCCAGATTATTAACCTCTACGGGCCACGGGGGCAGTATTGAGAATTTTGAAAGAAATATGTGCCCATTTTTAACTGCCTCCTACACCAACTCAGAAGCTAGGATATGCATATTATTAACACATTCGGATAGAAAACACTCTGAATTTTCTAAAACAGTTTGAATGGTGTCTGTAAGTATAACAAAACTCATATTGCAGGCAAAAACCTGTGAAAAATAGATAAAAAAAAAAGAGAATTTTGTGACTGTACTATTTAGTGTCATTGTTTTAAAGATACCACAGTGAGAAAGGATTCAGTTCGCAACTCCTACTGCTTCCACTAGATGTCAACGATCTTTAGAAAGTTGTTTGAAGCATCTGTGATAAATACACACCGAATTAGAAAGCTTACAAGTTGACACGTCATCACTTCATTTTTTGCGCCTGCGCATGAATCTGAGAAGAGTGCCTTTGTCATTATCGTTTATTCTAGACACTTGATAGGTTGTGTGAAAATATTACTGATGTTTACTGATGTTTCACGTTAAAAATGGAACAAAAGATTAGTGCTAAACAACGTTTGACATGTTTAAACAAACGTAAATAGATTATTTACTAGGTTTTCTTTAGTTTTTCGACGTGACTTTACACTGCCCACCTCATTTTGTGGGAGCCTACTGAACGCTAACTATTTGGACATAAATTATGAACTTTGTCAAAAGAAACCACATTTGTTCTGGACCTGGGATCTCTGGCAGCGCCTTCTGATGGAGATAATCAAAGGTAAGGGGATATTTAGAATGTTATTATCGATATTAGATGATGCTAATGCTAACGGTATAGCTTAGCTTAGCTTAGCATATAGCTTATTGTTGTTAGCATAGTACCCAGTTTATACAAAATGTGATTTCCCAGTAAAGTTATTTTGAGATCTGGCCCTTCGGTAGCAATTACGAGATGATAATATATTATTCTTTGAATGACAATATTATAATTTACCAATGTTTTCGAATAGTAATTCCGTGATTTGTAATGCTGGATTCACTGGGTGCATTCGAGCCGAAAAAAATTCTGAATTTCACCGCGACTGTAAATGCTGTTTTTGGATATAAATATGAACTTGATGGAACTAAAAATGCATGTATTGTATAACATAATGTCCTATGAGTGTCATCTGATGCAGATTGTCAAAGGTAAGTGCATAATTCTAGCTAGTTTTCTGTCTGTTGATGCCCTTCTTTGAATTGGCTAAACATTACACGCAGCTATTGTCAATGTACTCTCCTCACATAACCTAACTTTATGCATTCTCCGTAATGCCTCTGAAAATCGGACAGCGTGGTTAGATTTAGGAGATATATCTTTCAAATGGAGGAAAATAGTTGATTATTTGATTTTTTGAAATGATTACTCTTGCAGTTTTGAATTCCCCGCCATGGTCACATGACAATGAATCCCAATACCGGGATAAGATCGGGATAAGATCCTCAACAGGTTTTAATGGGTTTATCATGTAAATCCAGATTATTAATGGGTTTATCATGTAAATCTAGATTATTAATGGGTTATCATGTAAATCCAGATGATTAATGGGTTTATCATGTAAATCCAGATTATTAATGGGTTTATCATGTAAATCCAGATTATTAATGGGTTTATCATGTAAATCCAGAGTATTAATGGGTTTATCATGTAAATCCAGATTATTAATGGGTTTATCATGTAAATCCAGATTATTAATGGGTTTATCATGTAAATCCAGATTATTAAGGGGTTATCATGTAAATCCAGATTATTAATGGGTTTATCATGTAAATCTAGATTATTAATGGGTTTATCATGTAAATCCAGATATTTAATGGGTTTATCATGTAAATCCAGATTAATAATGGGTTTATCATGTAAATCCAGATTATTAATGGGTTTATCATGTAAATCCAGATTATTAATGGGTTTATCATGTAAATCCAGATTATTAATGGGTTTATCATGTAAATCTAGATTATTAATGGGTTATCATGTAAATCCAGATGATTAATGGGTTTATCATGTAAATCCAGATTATTAATGGGTTTATCATGTAAATCCAGGTTATTAATGGGTTTATCATGTAAATCCAGATTATTAATGGGTTTATCATGTAAATCCAGAGTATTAATGGGTTTATCATGTAAATCCAGATTATTAATGGGTTTATCATGTAAATCTAGATTATTAATGGGTTTATCATGTAAATCCAGAATATTAAGGGGTTATCATGTAAATCCAGATTATTAATGGGTTTATCATGTAAATCCAGATTATTAATGGGTTTATCATGTAAATCTAGATTATTAATGGGTTATCATGTAAATCCAGATTATTAATGGCTTTATCATGTAAATCCAGATTATTAATGGGTTATCATGTAAATCCAGATTATTAATGGGTTTATCATGTAAATCCAGATTATTAATGGGTTTATTATGTAAATCTAGATTATTAATGGGTTATCATGTAAATCCAGATTATTATTGGGTTTAACATGTACATCTAGATAATATATGGGATTATAATGTAAATCTAGATTATATAAGAGTTTATCAAATACATGTAGATTATTTATGGGTTTATCAAGTACATGTAGATTATTAATGGGTTTATCGTGTAAATCTATTTATGGTTCAATCAAATAGCAATTTCAAAACATTATTTCAACTCCAAAGCAAATGCCTGTCTATGGAGCAGGAACCACTGACCTTGTCTACATTAACCACTGACCCTGTCTACATTAACCACTGACCCTGTCTACATTAACCACTGACCCTGTCTACATTAACCACTGACCCTGTCTACAGTAACCACTGACCCTGTCTACAGGAACCACTGACCCTGTCTACATTAACCACTGACCCTGTCTACATTAACCACTGACCCTGTCTACATTAACCACTGACCCTGTCTACAGGAACCACTGACCCTGTCTACATTAACCACTGACCCTGTCTACATTAACCACTGATCCTGTCTACATTAACCACTGCCCCTGTCTACATTAACCACTGACCCTGTCTACAGGAACCACTGACCCTGTCTACATTAACCACTGACCCTGTCTACAGGAACCACTGACCCTGTCTACATTAACCACTGACCCTGTCTACATTAACCACTGATCCTGTCTACATTAACCACTGCCCCTGTCTACATTAACCACTGACCCTGTCTACAGGAACCACTGACCCTGTCTACATTAACCACTGACCCTGTCTACAGGAACCACTGACCCTGTCTACATTAACCACTGACCCTGTCTACATTAACCACTGACCCTGTCTACATTAACCACTGACCCTGTCTACAGGAACCACTGACCCTGTCTACATTAACCACTGACCCTGTCTGCATTAACCACTGACCCTGTCTACATTAACCACTGACCCTGTCTACATTAACCACTGACCCTGTCTACATTAACCACTGACCCTGTCTACATTAACCACTGACCCTGTCTACATTAACCACTGACCCTGTCTACATTAACCACTGCCCCTGTCTACAGGAACCACTGACCCTGTCTACAGGAACCACTGACCCTGTCTACATTAACCACTGACCCTGTCTACATTAACCACTGACCCTGTCTACATTAACCACTGACCCTGTCTACATTAACCACTGACCCTGTCTACAGGAACCACTGACCCTGTCTACATTAACCACTGACCCTGTCTACATTAACCACTGACCCTGTCTACATTAACCACTGACCCTGTCTACATTAACCACTGACCCTGTCTACAGGAACCACTGACCCTGTCTACATTAACCACTGACCCTGTCTACAGGAACCACTGACCCTGTCTACATTAACCACTGACCCTGTCTACATTAACCACTGACCCTGTCTACATTAACCACTGACCCTGTCTACATTAACCACTGACCCTGTCTACAGGAACCACTGACCCTGTCTACATTAACCACTGACCCTGTCTGCATTAACCACTGACCCTGTCTACATTAACCACTGACCCTGTCTACATTAACCACTGACCCTGTCTACATTAACCACTGACCCTGTCTACATTAACCACTGACCCTGTCTACATTAAGCACTGACCCTGTCTACAGGAACCACTGACCCTGTCTACAGGAACCACTGACCCTGTCTGAAAAGGCACATGTAGTTTGCCAAAAGGCACCTAATGGACACTCAGATAATGAGAAACAAGATTCTCTGGTCTGATGAAGAGAAGATTGAACTCTTTTGCCTGAATGCCAACCGTCACGTCTGGACGAAACCTGGCAACATGCCTACATTGAACCATTGTGGTGGCATCATCATGGTGTGGGGATGTTTTTCAGTGGCAGGGATTGGAAAAAACAACAACAATTTAATCCATTTTACAATAAAGCTGTAATGTAACAAAATGTTTAAAAAGTCAAAGGGTCTGAAGATATTCCGAATGCGCTGTATGTCGACTATGTGGGACTCATGTGACTAAAGAGGCTTCATGCATAGTTATACTAATACACATCAGAGTAAAATGTCTCTATTCTCAGTACTTATGATCAATGTTCTACTCTAAGACACTTTGTGGATACAAGCAGTGGTATTCAACAAGAAGTACTCAATAAAAACCTTCAACTCTGTATTCATCAAAGACAGAGGAACGAAAACATAAAATACGTTTCACCTCTATTTAATTTTCAACCCTAACCTTCACCCTGACCCCCTTTAAAGAAGAGATAGGTGTAGTTGTTTTGTTTTAGCTTCAGAGTTTAGGTCTGAGAAATATAGAAATCTTTACTGAGGGTTCCGTCCCAAATGATGCCCTATTTACTATAGTATGTAGTGCGCTACGTTTGACCAGGGCCTGTAGAGAGCTGTTTAAATGTAGAAAACTATATAAGAATCCCTTCTCTCCTTTCAACTCACCCTCCTTCCTTCCCTCCTTCCCTTCCCTCAACCTCCTTCCTTTCAGTCATCCTCCTCCCTTCCCTCCTTCCTTTCCCTCATCATCCTTCTCTCCCCCTCACTCTCCTTCTCTCCCCCTCATCCTCCTCTCCCTTACAACCTCATTCTCTCTCCCTCATCCTTCCTCCTTTCCCTCATCCTCCCTCCTTTCCCTCATCCTCCTTCTCTCCCTCATCCTCCGACCTCTCCCTCATCCTCCTTCCTTTCCATCATCCTTCTTCCTTTCCCTCATCCTCCTTTCTTTCCTTCATCCCCTTTCTCTCCCCCTCATCCTCCCTCCTTTCCCTCATCCTTTTTCCTTTCCTTCATCCTTCTATCTTTCCCTCATCCTCCTTCTCTCCCCCTCATCCTTCTTCCTCTCCCTCATCCTCCTTAATTCCCCTCATCCTCCTTCCTTTCTCTCATCCTCCTTCCTTTCCCTCATCCTCCTTCCTTTCCCTCATCCTCCTTCCTTTCTCTCATCCTCCTTCCTTTCCCTCATCCTCCTTCCTCATCGTCCTTAATTTCCCTCATCCTCCTTCCTTTCCCCCTCATCCTCCTTCCTCATCGTCCTTAATTTCCCTCATCCTCCTTCTCTCTTCCTCATCCACCTTACCTTACTTTTTCTCTCCCCCTCATCCTCCTTCCTTCTCTAGAGTAACCAAACATATCCTGACCTAACACCGTCCCACCCCCTCTCCCTTCCTCCATCTTCTTCCCTTTCATCCTGGCTTCTAACCTTCCATCCATCGCTCCAGAGTGAGCAGATGTCTATAACGATGAAGGGTTCGCAGTGTGAGAGTTACTTGTGTGCTTGGTGTGTGTGTGGTGTGTTTAGGAGTCAGTGAGAGGCTGCATTGAGCCCTGAGGCCCTGAGCCTGCCTGAAGCAGTTTCTCAATTAGATCCACTGGGGAGACTAACCTAGGGAAGCATGTGAAGGGCTCACACACACACACACACACACACACACACACACACACACACACACACACACACACACACACACCCACACACACACACACGTGGTTCTGTAGAGACGCACATTCACCAACACAAGCACGCACACACACGTACCGTCTATGACTGACTAGATCAACCTTTCTGTCTACACTGGGGGCAGAGGGCTTCTGAAGAGACACACACACGTAGCTTCAGCCTGATCTGTGTGCCGTCGAGGACTGACTAGATCAACCTTACTGTCTACACAGAGAACACAGAGCACTTCTGAAGAAACACAGACACACCTGGAATATGTGGAGCCAATACATGCTGACATTTTCCATCTATGACTGGCTAGTGAAACTTTAGCGTTTACCCAAGGGACACAGAGAGCTCACACACAGGTAGGTCAGGGATCATCTTGAGAAGATGGTCAAGGAGCCGGAACAAAGTTCCAAATCATTTGTAGACTGAAAATTGACCCCATGAAGCCCAAACAAAGATAATGTTTCACTAAAACAGAACATAGTCATTTCAAACCGTGTTTACATGTGTATAACGATCACATATATCTCTATTATGCCTGAGAATGTTTGGAACAGATTTACAAATAAAATCACCCGCCATCCAAATTCGGCTCGTGGCCCCCAGTAGGTACTCAAACACACTCACAGACTGTCTACACATGGACATACACACACGTACACACGCACATAATGATCAAACAGGCTGTCTCTGTCTGTTAGTCCACATGGGAGGGAGGGAGGGAGGGACTGTCTTAGTGGTAGACCAGGGAAAAGAGGAGATGTCTCTCTGCTGTTGAGTACAGTGTGTGTGTGTGTGTGTGTGTGTGTGTGTGTGTTTGTGTGTGTGTGTGTGTGTGTGTGTGTGTGTGTGTGTGTGTGTGTGTGTGTGTGTGTGCGCGCGCGTGCGTGCGTGCGTGTGCGCGTGCATGTGTGTGTGCGCGCGCGTGTGTGTGTGTGTGTGTGTGTGTGTGTGTGGTTTTGAGAGGGAATGAGTGGGTTTATCTTAATTAGCCTGGGGAAGCAGAGAGTCGTTCATATCATTTAGTGAATTTAAACAGTGCTGCGTGGAACCACACTTCCAGAATTAGAACACCATGCCAAACTACTGATCATACATGGATAAAAGGAATTCTCAAAGGAACTAACTCAAATTTTGTCCATTCTAATAGTGGTCCTAACTCTCTAGATAGGTCTACCTGGTTCTGGCAGACAGATGTGAGACAGATGTGTATGTAAATATCAAACACAGACTGTGTGGATATTATAGTTTCCAAGGGCCTTACTCTGACTCCTACGGACAATGGCTGGTGAGCATCCTGAATGAGATCCAAGAGAACAGAGATGGAGTGATCAGCTGTTCCAGATCTACAGAGATACGACACGCTCCAAATCAATATGCATAATATACATCATCAATGAAGACCTTCTAGAGACACATTCCCCTCCACGCAACTCTCTACAGACAGTCATTTCCATTTTGGAAACGGGAAGGAAAAACAAAGCAAGGATGTTGGGGGGGTGATAAAAAATGAAGAAAAGAGAGAGAGAGAGAAAAGGAGGTAAGACGAGCCAATCCTCTCAAGCTGGATTTGGGGACAGATTTGTGTTTTAGCCTGGGAAAATCAGGGTGTATAAATTATGCTAATCTCTTCAGAGAACATGGAAGAGATGTGATCCAAACAAGCCATTTTTTTATGGAGCGAAGAGGAGAGAAGTGGAGAGAGAGGCAGAGAGAGACTTAAAACAGGAGGCATTTTAAGAGGATCGGAATAATGTCATTTTGGAAAGTAACTCTCGCTCGTATGCGCGCACACACACACAGGCCCACACACACACACAATACTCACATGCAAGAACGCACTCGCACAGACAAGAGAGGAGTCGACATCCTCAACACCTGATTAAGTCTCTGCAGGAGCGAGGAAGAGGAGCTGGCGAAACAGATGGATGAGGAGGAGGGAGAGAAAAGGGAAATCAGTGAAGCAGTCTGGAAATCCCTTAGATCCACAGAATGTGGCACGACAATTCTGAAAGACAATGCAGAGAACGGAGCGTTGCCAGAACGTTCTACAGACAAGACAACTGCATGTTAAAGATACTGGAAATAATATACAATGTTGCCAGAACGTTCTACAGACATGACAACTGCATGTTAAAGATACTGGAAATAATATACAATGTTGCCAGAACGTTCTACAGACATGACAACTGCATGTTAATAAGGATCGGCGTTCCATCAACGGGACAGTTGTAAATGATGCAGCGCGTTATATCAAGATCGCAGATTTTAGTGTAACAACAAATGTCGGTACATAGAAGTGTCTTATTTCGGCTGAAAGCTTAAATTCTTGTTAATATAACTGCACTGTCCAATTTACAGTAGCTATTACTGCAAAAAATGCCATGCTATTGTTTAAGGAGACAAAACTTATAAAGAGTTATGAAGTTATGAAAACGGGTTGTTTTGCAAATGTAAACTTATAATATGGCTACTAATACTTGGAAAGCTAAATCAAGGTCCAAGTATACAGATTTGACGATATTCTTTCAGAAAAATGGAATATGTATGCGAATGTCTCCTTCACGATTTGCTCAAATGTACCTGGGGACTTCACACTAAAAGTCTTGAGGTTCAGTCATACTCCATGTTATCCATCTGAAACTTTGCACATCCACTGCTGCCATCTTGTAGACACTATCAGAATTACAACCAGAGTGATGGCTAGAACAGAGACCTTTCTGTTGCATTTCAAAGATGGTGGTAAAAAAACACTGGTTGGTTTTTTTCTTTGTATTTTCTTCTACCAGATCTGTTGTTTTATATTCTCCAATTCATATTTCCACAAACTTCAAAGTGTTTCCTTTCAAATGGTACCAAGAATATGCATGTCCTTGCTTCAGGTCCTGAGCTACAGGCAGTTAGATTTGGGCATGTCATTTAGGCGAAAATTGAAAAAAAGGGGGCTATCCCTAAGAAGTTTTTAAAGATACTGAAAATAATATACAATGTTGCCAGAACGTTCTACAGACAACTGGATGTTGAAGATTCTGAAATAGAATATACAATGTTGCCAGAACGTTCTACAGACAAGACAACTAGATGTTGAAGATTCTGACATAGAATATACAATGTTGCCAGAACGTTCTACAGACAACTGGATGTTGACTAACAATACAGGGTATATTCCTACATATATAATGTATTTACTCTGGGTCACCTTTATTATAGTCACCTTTATTCGACAAGTACATTTAAACACACTCAGAATTGTACTTGGTGATATGGTGCTGCTGGGGATAGACACCATTTAGAGACTGAATACAGACAGATGAATGTATACAGAGTTGACATGACATACAAACTAGATGGAAGGAACATGAGTAGTTACTAGAACAGGCCTCTGTGCCCAGGAGATTGTGTTTGCTAATGGAGGTTAGCAGAGGTCAACATACAACGGATGGGACTTAACTCTCCAAAATCAGTGCTTTCTACTCATGTAATCTATTATTGACATATTGTCATTAACAGACCTCCGCTCGCCCATCCGTCAACTTTCAGAGGTCCTCTTCTGTTTATCTCCAGTTAATTTCAGTAATCCAGTTCAATTTAAACGACTTGACTTTATTCATTAATAACTCAAAGTAAATAACTCGCCTCCCCAGTTTTTACTTCGTTGTGTTTGTGTGTTTGTATGGGTGTGTGTTTGTATGGGTGTGTGTGTGTGTGTGTGTTTGTGTGTGTGTTTGTATGGGTGTGTGTGCACTTTATCGTTGTTATTGCAACACTAGCGACCTCAATTAAATTTAGAGGCCGTTTTTCCATGAGCTTTAAACTGCTGAGGACCTCCTCCCACAGGGCTTAATCCTACAACCCACAATGGACCCACAACACACACACACACACACACACACACACACACACACACACACACACACACACACACACACACTGGTCTAAAGTAGTACATTATATAGGGAATAGGATGCCAAGGACCCTGGTCTAAAGTAGTACATTATATAGGGAATAGGATGCCAAGGACCCTGGTCTAAAGTAGTACATTATATAGGGAATAGGATGCCAAGGACCCTGGTCTAAAGTAGTACGTTATATAGGGAATAGGATGCCAAGGACCCTGGTCTAAAGTAGTACATTATATAGGGAATAGGATGCCAAGGACCCTGGTCTAAAGTAGTACATTATATAGGGAATAGGATGCCAAGGACCCTGGTCTAAAGTAGTACATTATATAGGGAATAGGATGCCAAGGACCCTGGTCTAAAGTAGTACATTATATAGGGAATAGGATGCCAAGGACCCTGGTCTAAAGTAGTACATTATATAGGGAATAGGATGCCAAGGACCCTGGTCTAAAGTAGTACATTATATAGGGAATAGGATGCCAAGGACCCTGGTCTAAAGTAGTACATTATATAGGGAATAGGATGCCAAGGACCCTGGTCTAAAGTAGTACATTATATAGGGAATAGGATGCCAAGGACCCTGGTCTAAAGTAGTACATTATATAGGGAATAGGATGCCAAGGACCCTGGTCTAAAGTAGTACATTATATAGGGAATAGGATGCCAAGGACCCTGGTCTAAAGTAGTACATTATATAGGGAATAGGATGCCAAGGACCCTGGTCTAAAGTAGTACATTATATAGGGAATAGGATGCCAAGGACCCTGGTCTAAAGTAGTACATTATATAGGGAATAGGATGCCAAGGACCCTGGTCTAAAGTAGTACATTATATAGGGAATAGGATGCCAAGGACCCTGGTCTAAAGTAGTACATTATATAGGGAATAGGATGCCAAGGACCCTGGTCTAAAGTAGTACATTATATAGGGAATAGGATGCCAAGGACCCTGGTCTAAAGTAGTACATTATATAGGGAATAGGATGCCAAGGACCCTGGTCTAAAGTAGTACATTATATAGGGAATAGGATGCCAAGGACCCTGGTCTAAATATAGGAATGCCAAGGACCCTGGTCTAAAGTAGTACATTATATAGGGAATAGGATGCCAAGGACCCTGGTCTAAAGTAGTACGTTATATAGGGAATAGGATGCCAAGGACCCTGGTCTAAAGTAGTACGTTATATAGGGAATAGGATGCCAAGGACCCTGGTCTAAAGTAGTACGTTATATAGGGAATAGGATGCCAAGGACCCTGGTCTAAAGTAGTACGTTATATAGGGAATAGGATGCCAAGGACCCTGGTCTAAAGTAGTACATTATATAGGGAATAGGATGCCAAGGACCCTGGTCTAAAGTAGTACATTATATAGGGAATAGGATGCCAAGGACCCTGGTCTAAAGTAGTACATTATATAGGGAATAGGATGCCAAGGACCCTGGTCTAAAGTAGTCCTTACAGTGTGTTTGGAAAATATTCAGACCCTTTGACTTTTTCCACATTTTGTTATATTACAGCCTTTTTCTAAAATGGACTAAAGAGAAAAATGTACCTCATCAATCTACACACAATACCCCATAATGATGAATCTACCCCATAATGATGAATCTACCCCATAATGATGAATCTACCCCATAATGATGAATCTACCCCATAATGATGAATCTACCCCATAACACCCCATAATGATGAATCTACCCCATAACACCCCATAATGATGAATCTACCCCATAACACCCCATAATGATGAATCTACCCCATAATGATGAATCTACCCCATAATGATGAATCTACCCCATAATGATGAATCTACCCCATAATGATGAATCTACCCCATAACACCCCATAATGATGAATCTACCCCATAATGATGAATCTACCCCATAACACCCCATAATGATGAATCTACCCCATAACACCCCATAATGATGAATCTACCCCATAATGATGAATCTACCCCATAACACCCCATAATGATGAATCTACCCCATAAGACCCCATAATGATGAATCTACCCCATAATGATGAATCTACCCCATAACACCCCATAATGATGAAACTACCCCATAATGATGAATCTACCCCATAACACCCCATAATGATGAATCTACCCCATAACACCCCATAATGATGAATCTACCCCATAACACCCCATAATGATGAATCCACCCCATAATGATGAATCTACCCCATAACACCCCATAATGATGAATCTACCCCATAACACCCCATAATGATGAATCTACCCCATAATGATGAATCTACCCCATAACACCCCATAATGATGAATCTACCCCATAAGACCCCATAATGATGAATCTACCCCATAATGATGAATCTACCCCATAATGATGAATCTACCCCATAATGATGAATCTACCCCATAACACCCCATAATGATGAATCTACCCCATAATGATGAATCTACCCCATAATGATGAATCTACCCCATAACACCCATAATGATGAATCTACCCCATAACACCCCATAACGATGAATCTACCCCATGATGACGATTCTACCCCATAATGATGAATCTACCCCATAATGATGAATCTACCCCATAACACCCCATAATGATGAATCTACCCCATAACACCCCATAATGATGAATCTACCCCATAATGATGAATCTACCCCATAACACCCCATAATGATGAATCTACCCCATAACACCCCATAATGATGAATCTACCCCATAATGATGAATCTGCCCCCATAATTCCCATAATGACAATAATAATATTAATAATAATAATAATATCCATAATGATGAAATAAAAACAGGCTTTTAGACATTTTTCCAACTTTATGAAAAATTTAAAAACAGAAACAACTAATTTACAAAAGGTATTCAGACCTTTTGCTCTGAGACTCGAAATTGAACAGGTGCATTCTGTTTTCATTGATCATCCTTGAGATGTTTCTACAACTTGATTGGAGCCAACCTGTGGTCAATTCAATTGATTGGACATGATTTGGAAAGGCACACACCTGTCTATATAAGGTCCCACTGTTGACAGTGCATGTCAGAGCAAAAACCAAGCCATGAGGTCGAAGGAATTATCCGTTGAGCTCCGAGACAGGAATGTGTTAAAAGGCACAGATTGGCCCAGCGTCGTCCAGTTAGGGAGGGTTTGGCCGGCAGGGATATCCTTGTCTCATTGCACACTAGCGACTCCTGTGGTGGGCCGGGTGCAGTGCATGCTGACCAGGTCGCTAGGTGTACGGTGTTTCCTCCGACACATTGGTGAGGCTGGCTTCCGGGTTGGATGTGCATTGTGTCAAGAAGCAGTGCGTCTTGGTTGGGTTGTGTTTCAGAGGACGCATGCTCTCGACCTTCGCCTCTCCCGAGTCCGTACGGGAGTTGCAGCGATGAGACAAGACTGTAACTACTACCAATTGGATACCACGAAATTGGGGAGAAAAAAGGGGTAAAAAAAAAAAGCACAGATCTGGGGAAGGGTACCAAAACATTTTTGCAGCATTGAAGGTCCCCAAGAACACAGAGGCCTCCATCATTATTAAATGGAAGAAGTTTGGAACCACCAAGACTCCTCCTAGAGCTGGCCACCCGGCCAAACTGAGCAATCGGGGAAGAAGGGCCTTGGTCAGGAAGGTGACCAAGAACCCAATGGTCACTCTGACAGAGCTCCAGAGTTCCTCTGTGGAGATGGGAGACCCTTCCAGAAGGACAAACATATCTGCAGCACTCCACCAATCAGGCCGTTATGGTAGAGTGGCCAGATGGAAGCCGCTCCTCAGTAAAAGGCACATGGCAGCCCGCTTGGAGTTTGTCAAGAGGCACCTAAAGGACTCTCAGACCATGAGAAACAAGACTCTCTGGTCTGATGAAACCAAGATTCAACTCTTTGCCTGAATTCCAAACCTGGCACCATCCCTACAGTGAAGCATTATGGTGGCAGCATCATGCTGTGGGGATGTTTTTCAGTGGCAGGGATTGGGAGACTAGTCAGGATCGAGGGAAAGATGAACAGAGCAAAGTACAGCGAGATCCTTGATGAAAATCTGCTCCAGGACCTCAGACAGGGGCAAAGGTTCACCTTCCAACAGGACAACGACACTAAGAACACAGCCAAGACAACGCAGGATTGGCTTCGTGACAAGTCTCTGAATGCCTTTGAGTGGCCCAGCCAGAGCCTGGAATTGAACCTGATCAAACATCTCTGGACAGTCCTGACAATAGTTGTGCAGCGATGCTCCCCATCCAACCTGACTGAGGTTGAGAGGATCTGCAGAGAAGAATAGGAGAAACTCCCCCAAAAACAGGTGTGCAAAGCTTGTAGTGTCATACCTAAGAAAACTCAAAGCTGTAATGGTTGCCAAAGGTGCTTCAACAAAGTACTTAGTAAATGGTCTGAATACTTATGTATTTGTGATTTTTCCGTTTTTTATACTTAATACATAGATTGATGAGGGGCAAAAAAAACGATTGAATACATTTAAGAATAAGGCTGTAACGTAATGTGGGAAAAGTCAAGGTGTCTGAATACTTTCCGAATAGCAATAGAGTGCCATAGGGCCTGGTCTAACGTAGTGCATTATATATGGAACGGGGTGTTGTTTGGGACGCAGACTGTGTCTGATTATATGTTTTCTGCATTCAGTAACTTTCTATTCAAAACATCTTATCAAAGAAGATAAATAGAAGGCTTTAGTGTGGATACTCTATCTATTGTTATATGACATTAGTAGTATTATCTTCCACTCTGTTAATGTGTAAAGATGACCAGGATTAGTAGCCTAGATTGCTATCAAAATATCTCATGTAGAAAATCATCTGGACATTTCTAATATGAAAAGCATAGCTTAAGAGGCATTGTCCACTAGTGTTATGTGGTACACCTTAATGTGTGTGTTACAACTGTAAATCCTAATTTCATAAATGGTAGTGTTTTTGGCGTACAGCAGCTTTCTAGTAACAACTAGACAGGATAACAACATGGATGAAAAACACACTTTAGGACTGTAACACTACGTGTGCGTTACAAATGAAACCATATTCCCTACATAGTGCATACCTAACAATAGGGATATAGGCAACAGTAGTGCACTACGTAGGGATAGGGTGCAACTTGGGATGCATTCTAAGTCTTATTATATTAACATAACTCCTTTGACTCTAGGATATGATGGACTTATCCTTTCTGATCCCACTGTTCCTTCTGTACTAAGTTTGTGTGTACACTGTGTGTGTAATGTCGCCATGTTCCTAGGAATATAATGTAAAAGCCTTCTCTGGATTAGATATCCCCATCCCACAAACACACACACAAACACACACACACACACACCCACCCACACACACACACACACACACACACACACGAGACAAAACAACTGGACTGAACGATGTGACGATGTTCACAACAACGGATTAAATTCCAAGATTAAAACAATACCACTCCTCCTTTATCTCTGTATGTTAATCTCTCTCTCTCTCGTCTGATTAAATTGATAAGTAGTGTTTTGTATTGTCTCTAGATATATTTGACCTTCTTGTCTCTTTCTCACCCTGCATTTTGTGAAGTCCACAGTTCCAATATTGTTTTGCAGTACAACCTGGCAACAACACAAAAAGATAATTATTTGTCAAATCAAATGAAAATCAAACCAAATGTTGTTTATCACATGCTCCGAATACAACTGGTGTCGACTGACCGTGAAAAGAACCTTTCCCAACGATAGAAACTGAAATAGTAACTAACACAAAACGAAATGCACAAGAATGGAGCTATATACAGGAAGTACCAGTACCAGATCAATGTGGAGCTATATACAGGGAGTACCAGTACCAGATCAATGTGGAGCTATATACAGGGAGTACCAGTACCAGATCAATGTGGAGCTATATACAGGGAGTACCAGTACCAGATCAATGTGGAGCTATATACAGGAAGTACCAGTACCAGATCAATGTGGAGCTATATACAGGGAGTACCAGTAACAGATCAATGTGGAGCTATATACAGGGAATACCAGTACCAGATCAATGTGGAGATATATGCAGGGAGTACCAGATCAATGTGGAGCTATATACAGGGAGTACCAGTAACAGATCAATGTGGAGCTATATACAGTGAGAACCATTTCTAGATCAATGTGGAGCTACATACAGGAAGTACCAGTACCAGATCAATGTGGAGCTATATACAGGGAATACCAGTACCAGATCAATGTGGATCTACATACAAGGAGTACCAGTACCAGATCAATGTCGAGCTATATACAGGGAGTACCAGTACCAGATCAATGTGGAGCTATATACAGGGAGTACCAGTACCAGATCAATGTGGAGCTATATACAGGGAGTACCAGCACTAGATCAATGTGGAGCTATATACAGGGAGTACCAGTACCAGATCAATGTGGAGCTATATACAGGGAGTTCCAGTACCAGATCAATGTGGAGCTATATACAGGGAGTACCAGTAACAGATCAATGTGGAGCTATATACAGGGAATACCAGAACCAGATCAATGTGGAGATATATGCAGGGAGTACCAGATCAATGTGGAGCTATATACAGGGAGTACCAGTAACAGATCAATGTGGAGCTATATACAGTGAGAACCATTTCTAGATCAATGTGGAGCTACATACAGGAAGTACCAGTACCAGATCAATGTGGAGCTATATACAGGGAATACCAGTACCAGATCAATGTGGAGCTATATACAGGGAGTTCCAGTACCAGATCAATGTGGAGCTATATACAGGGAGTACCAGTACCAGATCAATGTGGAGCTATATACAGGGAGTACCAGTACCAGATCAATGTGGAGCTATATACAGGGAGTTCCAGTACCAGATAAATGTGGAGCTATTTACAGGGAGTACCAGTACCAGATCAATGTGGAGCTATATACAGGGAGTACCAGTACCAGATCAATGTGGAGCTATATACAGGGAGTTCCAGTACCAGATCAATGTGGAGCTATATACAGGGAGTACCAGTAACAGATCAATGTGGAGCTATATACAGGGAATACCAGAACCAGATCAATGTGGAGATATATGCAGGGAGTACCAGATCAATGTGGAGCTATATACAGGGAGTACCAGTAACAGATCAATGTGGAGCTATATACAGTGAGAACCATTTCTAGATCATTGTGGAGCTACATACAGGAAGTACCAGTACCAGATCAATGTGGAGCTATATACAGGGAGTACCAGTACCAGATCAATGTGGAGCTATATACAGGGAGTTCCAGTACCAGATCAATGTGGAGCTATATACAGGGAGTACCAGTACCAGATCAATGTGGAGCTATATACAGGGAGTACCAGTACCAGATCAATGTGGAGCTATATACAGGGAGTTCCAGTACCAGATAAATGTGGAGCTATTTACAGGGAGTACCAGTACCAGATCAATGTGGAGCTATATACAGGGAGTACCAGTACCAGATCAATGTGGAGCTATATACAGGGAGTACCAGTACCAGATCAATGTGGAGCTATATACAGGGAGTACCAGTACCAGATCAATGTGGAGCTATATACAGGGAGTACCAGATCAATGTGGAGCTATATACAGAAAGTACCAGTACCAGATCAATGTGGAGCTATATACAGGGAGTACCAGTAGCATATCAATGTGGAGCTATATACAGGGAGTACCATATCAATGTGGAGCTATATACAGGGAGTACCAGTACCAGATCAATGTGGAGCTATATACAGGGAGTACCATTTCCAGATCAATGTGGCGGTATATACAGGAAGTACCAGATTAATGTGTAGCCATGTACAGGGAGTAGCAGTACCAGATCAATGTGGAGCTATATACAGGGAGTAGCAGTACCAGATCAAGGTGGAGATATATGCAGGGAGTACCAGATCAATGTGGAGCTAAATACAGGGAGTACCAGATCAATGTGGAGCTTTATACAGGGAGTACCAGTACCAGATCAATGTGGAGCTTTATACAGGGAGTACCAGATCAATGTGGAGTTATATACAGGGAGTACCAGATCAATGTGGAACTATATACAGTGTGGAGCTATATAAAGGGAGTACCAGTACCAGATAAATGTGGAGCTATATACAGGGAGTACCATTTCCAGATCAATGTGGAGCTATATACAGGGAGTACCAGTACCAGATCAATGTGGAGCTATGTACAGGGAGTACCAGTACCAGATAAATGTGGAGCTATATACAGGGAGAACCAGTACCAGATCAATGTGGAGCTATATACAGGGAGTACCAGTAGCAGATCAATGTGGAGCTATATACAGGGACTACCAGTACCAGATCAATGTGGTGCTATATACAGGAAGTACCAGTACCAGATCAATGTGGAGCTATATACAGGGAGTACCAGTACCAGATAAATGTGGAGCTATATACAGGGAGTATCAGTACAAGATCAAGGTGGAGCTATATACAGGGAGTACCAGATCAATGTGGAGCTATATACAGGGAGTACCAGTACAAGATCAAGGTGGAGCTATATACAGGGAGTACCAGATCAATGTGGAGCTATATACAGGGAGTACCAGTACCATATCAATGTGGAGCTATATACAGGGAGTACCATATCAATGTGGAGCTATATACAGGCAGTACCAGTACCAGATCAATGTGGAGCTATATACAGGGAGTACCATTTCCAGATCAATGTGGCGGTATATACAGGAAGTACCAGATCAATGTGTAGCCATGTACAGGGAGTAGCAGTACCAGATCAATGTGGAGCTATATACAGGGAGTAGCAGTACCAGATCAAGGTGGAGATATATGCAGGGAGTACCAGATCAATGTGGAGCTAAATACAGGGAGTACCAGATCAATGTGGAGCTTTATACAGGGAGTACCAGTACCAGATCAATGTGGAGCTATATACAGGGAGTACCAGATCAATGTGGAGTTATATACAGGGTGTACCAGATCAATGTGGAACTATATACAGTGTGG
Source organism: Salmo trutta (assembly GCF_901001165.1). NCBI lineage: Eukaryota > Metazoa > Chordata > Actinopteri > Salmoniformes > Salmonidae > Salmo > Salmo trutta. Next base: position 22,897,416 of record NC_042967.1, read on the forward strand.
AGCTATATAAAGGTAGTACCAGTACCAGATAAATGTGGAGCTATATACAGGGAGTACCATTTCCAGATCAATGTGGAGCTATATACAGGGAGTACCAGTACCAGATCAATGTGGAGCTATGTACAGGGAGTACCAGTACCAGATCAATGTGGAGCTATATACAGGGAGAACCAGTACCAGATCAATGTGGAGCTATATACAGGGAGTACCAGTAGCAGATCAATGTGGAGCTATATACAGGGAGTATCAGTACAAGATCAAGGTGGAGCTATATACAGGGAGTACCAGATCAATGTGGAGCTATATACAGGGAGTACCAGTACAAGATCAAGGTGGAGCTATATACAGGGAGTACCAGATCAATGTGGAGCTATATACAGGGAGTACCAGTACCATATCAATGTGGAGCTATATACAGGGAGTACCATATCAATGTGGAGCTATATACAGGGAGTACCAGTACCAGATCAATGTGGAGCTATATACAGGGAGTACCATTTCCAGATCAATGTGGTGGTATATACAGGAAGTACCAGATCAATGTGTAGCCATGTACAGGGAGTAGCAGTACCAGATCAATGTGGAGCTATATACAGGGAGTAGCAGTACCAGATCAAGGTGGAGATATATGCAGGGAGTACCAGATCAATGTGGAGCTAAATACAGGGAGTACCAGATCAATGTGGAGCTTTATACAGGGAGTACCATTACCAGATCAATGTGGAGCTATATACAGGGAGTACCAGATCAATGTGGAGTTATATACAGGGAGTACCAGATCAATGTGGAACTATATACAGTGTGGAGCTATATAAAGGGAGTACCAGTACCAGATAAATGTGGAGCTATATACAGGGAGTACCATTTCCAGATCAATGTGGAGCTATATACAGGGAGTACCAGTACCAGATCAATGTGGAGCTATGTACAGGGAGTACCAGTACCAGATAAATGTGGAGCTATGTACAGGGAGTACCAGTAGCAGATCAATGTGGAGCTATATACAGGGACTACCAGTACCACATCAATGTGGAGCTATATACAGGGAGTACCAGTACCAGATCAATGTGGAACTATATACAGGGAGTACCATATCAATGTGGAGCTATATACAGGGAGTACCAGTACCAGATCAATGTGGAGCTATATACAGGGAGTACCTTTTCCAGATCAATGTGGCGGTATATACAGGAAGTACTAGATCAATGCGTAGCCATGTACAGGGAGTACCAGTAACAGATCAATGTGGAGCTATATACAGGAAGTAGCAGTACCAGATCAAGGTGGAGATATATGCAGGGAGTACCAGATCAATGTGGAGCTAAATACAGGTAGTACCAGATCAATGTGGAGCTATATACAGGGAGTACCAGTACCAGATCAATGTCATCTTAAATCAGGAGGTGAAATGCAAAACTGACCTTGGATCATTAACTCTGGGATTGCTACATCTCTATCTGTATTTCAATGTAAAGCATCTCTTTAATAACACTTCCTGTTAACCCGACCAAGTGACCTCTCACCTATGATCAAGCTGTGCCCTCTATGTAGCCAGTTCAGATGCAGGAGGGGTTCACCGACACAGCTGATATAACCTAGAGGATTTAGGGAGAAGGGGGAGAGGGATGAAGTGAAGGAGAGAGACTTATTGTGTGTGTGTGGTCTCACCTGGTGTCCACACTAAGTGGCTACAGAGTACTGTATGCTGAAGAACAGACACATGAGGAACATGAGGACAAACAATAGAAGAGAATGTCAATAGAAGATACTGTATGTGACGCAGACACCTATCGGAGTGTACCTGAAACATTTAAATATAGAGGGCTATGTGTCTCACCACTTGGTTATTGCAAGGCTAACCCCCAGGGAAAGCATGACTTGGCAGCAACAGATAGTCCAGTGAAAATGGCTGTGTTTATGAGGTGTAAATCTGAAAATTAGCAGCTGACATCTTAAGGGTTTTTTAATTAATGCATGTGAGACAGGTTCCTTGTACAACAAGACAGGCAGAGATGGAGAAAAAGAACACAGAACAGTTTAATTACCTCTGGTTATGGACACTTTTGCCAGCAAAGTTTTCACGGCCTGTTCCTCGGACAGTGAACATCTGGCAATATCTACATTTTCGACCCCTTGGTCAGCTCGCTCTCTGAAAGTAAAGAAAACAGCTTATTTTCTATAGTAATAAGAAAACAATAACTGAGAAATGACCGTTCAATCTAAAGCAGCAGATGTCATTTGTAGGATACGTCAATACAGCCCAGTGCTGCTTACCTGAGATGCCATCTTGGTAGGTGTCCGCTTTTACTTCCTTTGTGTCGGAAAAAAAGTTGCTTTCAGAACAATTATTTTTGATTGAAAATAAAACAGGTTTTGCTCTCGACTAAAAGACACAACTCCATAGCATATAACAATTTGCCCGTGAATAACCACACCTTCATACAAACGTGCTACTATATGCAAAACTCTTGACGCTCAACTGAAGATGCAAGTTGGGAAGGAGGGCTAATAGATGAACAATATACTATTCAACCTTTATTAAAGAGTAGTCTAATAGCCGAGCTAGATGTGAACCCCCCACCTCTTGTCACAGACCAGATTTGCCCTAACGACCAAGTGGTAGCTTGCTACTCAATGTAATAAAGTAATGACTTATCAAATAAGTTACCTTACACGTTATGTTGGCTGACAATTTGTTAGCTAGGCTGTCCTTACAAAACACATAGCATATCATTACAGCAGTATGTACAGGTATGTTAGCTAGCTACCTAACGTCAGTAGTTATACATTAAACTTGCCAGTGTATTAGCTATAGGCTATCTAACTACCCAACGTTTATTGACTTGATTATTCTCGTCATTCTTAGCTTAGCTAAATGGTATAGTCGTTGTGCTTTCGTAAATTTGCTCTGGCTGTCTATAGACAATAGAACGAGTCAAAATTCACCCAATGCTGAAAACAGCTTTTAAGAACGTTGTCTAACTGGAACACTAGCGCGAGCCCATAGTAAATGAATGGGATCGAACGTTCACAGAGCCTGTTTTGACTGGACTGATGCTTAGATTTCCATAAAAATGTATCCCTTTTTATTTTACCACTACAATCAGTTTGTCGGACGAAACTGGAAAAACTACTTGTGTAGAAATTAAACATCCGCACCTCGATGGTGTCAAATGTGCTTTTGTCTGCGTAATGAGGAAATAGGGAAAGAATATAAACTTCTGACTATTTCTGGTCTAGCGATCGATGACAAACGAGCTCGCTGCACGGACATAATTACAAAGAGGAGATTCCCCTGATTAAAATGGTGCCCGAGTAACAGTTTTGCTTCAGTCCCTCTCCTCCCCCCTACCTGTGCTCGAACCAGGGACCCTCTGCATACATAGACAACAGCCACTCTCAAAGCATCGTTACCCATCGCTCCACAAAAGCCATGGCCCTTGCAGAGCAAAGAGAACAACAACTACAGGGAGGTCCAGCACCAGATCAACATACAGGGAGCACCAGATCAATGTGGAGCTATTTACAGGAAGTACCAGATCAATGTGGAGCTATATACAGGAAGTACCAGATCAATGTGGAGCTATTTACAGGAAGTACCAGATCAATGTGGAGCTATATACAGGAAGTACCAGATCAATGTGGAGCTATATACAGGAAGTACCAGATCAATGTGGAGCTATATACAGGGAATACCAGATCAATGTGGAGCTATATACAGGAAGTACCAGTACCAGATCAATGTGGAGCTATATACAGGGAGTACCAGATCAATGTGGAGCTATATACAGGGAGTACCAGATCAATGTGGAGCTATATACAGGGAGTACCAGATCAATGTGGAGCTATATACAGGGAGTACCAGATCAATGTGGAGCTATATGCAGGGAGTACCAGTACCAGATCAATGTGGAGCTATTTACAGGAAGTACCAGATCAATGTGGAGCTATATACAGGAAGTACCAGATCAATGTGGAGCTATATACAGGGAGTACCAGTACCAGATCAATGTGGAGCTATTTACAGGAAGTACCAGATCAATGTGGAGCTATATACAGGGAGTACCAGATCAATGTGGAGCTATATACAGGGAGCACCAGTACCAGATCAATGTGGAGCTATTTACAGGAAGTACCAGATCAATGTGGAGCTATATACAGGAAGTACCAGATCAATGTGGAGCTATATACAGGAAGTACCAGATCAATGTGGAGCTATATACAGGGAGTACCAGATCAATGTGGAGCTATATACAGGGAGTACCAGATCAATGTGGAGCTATATACAGGGAGTACCAGTACCAGATCAATGTGGAGCTATTTACAGGAAGTACCAGATCAATGTGGAGCTATATACAGGGAGTACCAGATCAATGTGGAGCTATATACAGGGAGTACCAGTACCAGATCAATGTGGAGCTATTTACAGGAAGTACCAGATCAATGTGGAGCTATATACAGGAAGTACCAGATCAATGTGGAGCTATATACAGGGAGTACCAGATCAATGTGGAGCAAAATACAGGGAGTACCAGATCAATGTGGAGCTATATACAGGGAGTACCAGTACCAGATCAATGTGGAGCTATATACAGGGAGTACCAGATCAATGTGGAGCTATTTACAGGGAGTACCAGATCAATGTGGAGCTATATACAGGAAGTACCAGATCAATGTGGAGCTATATACAGGAAGTACCAGATCAATGTGGAGCTATTTACAGGAAGTACCAGATCAATGTGGAGCTATTTACAGGAAGTACCAGATCAATGTGGAGCTATATACAGGAAGTACCAGATCAATGTGGAGCTATATACAGGAAGTACCAGATCAATGTGGAGCTATTTACAGGAAGTACCAGATCAATGTGGAGCTATTTACAGGAAGTACCAGTACCAGATCAATGTGGAGCTATATACAGGGAGTACCAGTACCAGATCAATGTGGAGCTATACAGGGAGTACCAGTACCAGATCAATGTGGAGCTATATACAGGGAGTACCAGTACCAGATCAATGTGGAGCTATATACAGGGAGTACCAGTACCAGATCAATGTGGAGCTATATACAGGGAGTACCAGATCAATGTAGAGCTATATACAGGGAGCACCAGATCAATGTGGAGCTATATACAGGGAGTACCAGATCAATGTGGAGCTATATACAGGGAGCACCAGATCAATGTGGAGCTATATACAGGGAGTACCAGATCAATGTGGAGCTATATACAGGGAGTACCAGTACCAGATCAATGTGGAGCTATATACAGGGAGTACCAGATCAATGTAGAGCTATATACAGGGAGTACCAGATCAATGTGGAGCTATATACAGGAAGTACCAGATCAATGTGGAGCTATATACAGGGAGTACCAGATCAATGTGAAGCTATATACAGGGAGTACCAGATCAATGTGGAGCTATTTACAGGAAGTACCAGATCAATGTGGAGCTATATATAGGGAGTACCAGTTCACTGTGGCACTATATTTACATTTTAGTCATTTAGCAGACACTCTTATCCAGAGCGAATTACAGTAGTGAATGCATACATTTCGTAAATTTTTTCGCCATACTGGTCCCCCGGGGGAATCAAATCCACAACCCTGGCATTGCAAACACCACACTCTACCAACTGAGCCACACGGGACCAGTTAAGAAACCTGTAGACTATATACTGTGTTAATATCCAGAGGGCTGGGCCTCCTAAGAAACCTGTAGACTATGTACTGTGTTAATATCCTGAGGGCTGGGCCTCCTAAGAAACCTCTTATGTCTTCTGGGGCTTCAACTGTAGACTATATACTGCTTGTAGACAGGCCTGTGACATAGATATGGGCATCTATATCCTAACCATCAGGCAGACCTAGGCCTGTGACAGAGCTATAGGCATCTATATCCTAACCATCATCAGGCAGACCTAGGCCTGTGACAGAGATATAGGCATCTATATCCTAACCATCAGGCAGACCTAGGCCTGTGACAGAGCTATAGACATCTATATCCTAACCATCAGGCAGACCTAGGCCTGTGACAGATATATAGGCAACCCCAATGATAATGTTGAGAAATGTGTTCTCTCGCTTCCATCTAGG
>NC_042967.1:22911009-22956941 GCF_901001165.1 Salmo trutta
AAGCTTTTATTTATTTCATCACATTCCCAGTGGGTCAGAAGTTTACATACACTCAATTAGTACTTGGTAGCATTGCCTTTACATTGTTTAACATGGGTCAAACGTTGTGTGTAGTCTTCCACAAGCATCCCACAATAAGTTGGGTGAATTTTGGCCCATTCCTCCTGACAGAGCTGGTGTAACTGAGTCAGGGTTGTAGACCTCCTTGCTCGCACACGCTTTTTCAGTTCTGCTCACACATTTTCTATGGGATTGAGGTCAGGGCTTTGTGATGGTGTCACGATTCCCACCGACGGTGGCGCCCCCTCCTGCTCGGGTGGCGCTCGGCGGTCGTCGTCACCGGCCTATTAGCTGCCACCGATTCCCTTTTGCTTTTCCCTTTTTTTATTTTAGACACCTGTGGTCAATTAGCCATTAGAGGGGCTATTTAGTTTAGCTGGCTCGCTCCTTGTTGTGCGGGATTAATTGGTGTTATCGACCGTCTTGTTCGTGTCGGCTTGGCATTGTCGCACCTTGTATTTATTCCCCTGTGTTTGGGAACTTTGTTTTCTTCCTTCAAAGTGTTATTAAAAACACCACTCCCTGTGCTCATTGCTTCCTGCGCCTCATTCCTACAAACACGACTACCAACGCCGTTACAGATGGCCACTCCAATACCTTGACTTTGTAGTCTTTAAGCCATTTTGCCACAACTTTGGAAGTATGCTTGGGGTCACTGTCCATTTGGAAGACCCATTTGCGACCAAACTTTAACTTCCTGACTGATGTCTTGAGACGTAGCTTCAATATATCCACGTAATTTTCCTTTCCTTATGATGTCATCTATTTTGTGAAGTGCACCAGTCCCTCCTGCAGCAAAGCACCCCCACAACATGATGCTGCCACCCCCATGCTTCACGGTTGAAATGGTGTTCTTCAGCTTGCAAGCATCCCCCTTTTTCCTCCAAACTTAACGATGGTCATTATGGCCAAACAGTTCTATTTTTGTTTCATCAGACCAGAGGACATTTCTCCAAAAAGTACAATCTTTGTTCGCATGTGCAGTTGCAAACCGTAGTCTGGCTTTTTTACGGCGGTTTTGGAGCAGTGGCTTCTTCCTTGCTGAGTAGCCTTTCAGGTTATGTCGATATAGGACTCGTTTTACTGTGGATATAGATACGTTTGTACCTGTTTCCTCCAGCATCTTCACAAGGTCCTTTGCTGTTGTTCTGGGATTGATTTGCACTTTTCGCACTAAAGTACATTCATCTCTAGGAGACAGATCGCATCTCCTTCCTGAGCGGTATGATGGCTGTGTGGTCCCATGGTGTTTATACTTGCATTCTATTGTTCGTACAGTTCAACATGGTACCTTCAGGTGTTTGGAAATTGCTCCCAAGAGCAGACTAGTGGAGGTCTACAATGTTTTCTCTGAGGTCTTGGCTGATTTATTTTGATTTTACCATGATGTCAAGCAAAGAGGCACTGAGTTTGAAGGTAGGCCTTGAAATACATCCACAGGTACACCTCTAATTGACTCAAATGATGTCAATTAGCCTATGAGAAGTGACTTATAAGTGAAATAATCTCTCTGTAAAGAATTGTTGTAAAAATGAATTGTGTTATGCACAAACTAGATGTCCTAACCAACTTGCCAAAGCTATAGTTTGTTAACAAGACATTTTTGGAGTGGATGAAAAATTAGTTTTAATGATTCCAACCTAAGTGTATGTAAACTTCCCACTTCAACTGTAGGTCTATGCTGGAACACAGGTAGGTATATGCTAGTACACACGTAGGTCTATGCTAGTACAAGATTAGGTCTATGCTAGTACACAGGTAGATCTATCCTAGTACAAGGTTAGGTCTATTCTAGTACAAGGCTAGGTCTATGCTAGTACACAGATAGGAATTGTAATTGGGTTTATTTTCCCGAATCAACTGGAAATGTACTGGAATTGACCCCAACCCTGGTGCTAAAACAATGGTCTGGAAAAGGTGACTGGTGTATATATGGCCTCTGGCTGTGTCCCAAATGTGCCAATACGCACATACTACAATAGGCTTAGAGCAGCCTATTTACAAGTACACAGCCTCAAGCAGACTATAGCCTATTTTCAATAGCCACTGTTTTTTAACATACACATTAAGACTAATAGTCTGAGTGTCTGGGTCATGGTGAGTGTGTGTGTGTGTGTGTGTGTGTGTGTGTGTGTGTGTGTGTGTGTGTGTGTGTGTGTGACGGTGTATGAGGACATGCTATGTCTGCTTGATGTATTGGATAGATGGTGACTCTACAGACACTACACAAACACAAACACTAATCCATGCTCTCATGCTGTTTGGGATATTGAAGGGTTTCTCAATTTTTGTATTTATTTACACACACACACACACACACTCTCAGTAGATAGTAACCTTTAGGTCTATAACTCTGGTTATGTCTCAGTAGATAGTAACCTTTAGGAGGTCTATAACTCTGGTTATGTCTCAGTAGATAGTAACCTTTAGGAGGTCTATAACTCTGGTTATGTCTCAGTAGATAGTAACCTTTAGGAGGTCTATAACTCTGGTTATGTCTCAGTAGATAGTAACCTTTAGGTCTAGAACTGGTTATGTCTCAGTAGATAGTAACCTTTAGGAGGTCTATAACTCTGGTTATGTCTCAGTAGATAGTAACCTTTAGGAGGTCTATAACTCTAGTTATGTCTCAGTAGATAGTAACCTTTAGGTCTATAACTCTGGTTATGTCTCAGTAGATAGTAACCTTTAGGAGGTCTATAACTCTGGTTATGTCTCAGTAGATAGTAACCTTTAGGAGGTCTATAACTCTGGTTATGTCTCAGTAGATAGTAACCTTTAGGAGGTCTATAACTCTGGTTATGTCTCAGTAGATAGTAACCTTTAGGTCTATAACTCTGGTTATGTCTCAGTAGATAGTAACCTTTAGGTCTATAACTCTGGTTATGTCTCAGTAGATAGTAACCTTTAGGAGGTCTATAACTCTGGGTATGTCTCAGTAGATAGTAACCTTTAGGAGGTCTATATCTCTGGTTATGTCTCAGTAGATAGTAACCTTTAGGAGGTCTATAACTCTGGTTATGTCTCAGTAGATAGTAACCTTTAGGTCTATAACTCTGGTTATGTCTCAGTAGATAGTAACCTTTAGGAGGTCTATAACTCTGGTTATGTCTCAGTAGATAGAAACCTTTAGGAGGTCTATAACTCTGGGTATGTCTCAGTAGATAGTAACCTTTAGGAGGTCTATAACTCTGGTTATGTCTCAGTAGATAGTAACCTTTAGGTCTATAACTCTGGTTATGTCTCAGTAGATAGTAACCTTTAGGTCTATAAATCTGGTTATGTCTCAGTAGATAGTAACCTTTAGGTCTAAAACTCTGGTTATGTCTCAGTAGATAGTAACCTTTAGGTCTATATCTCTGGTTATGTCTCAGTAGATAGTAACCTTTAGGAGGTCTATAACTCTGGTTATGTCTCAGTAGATAGTAACCTTTAGGAGGTCTATAACTCTAGTTATGTCTCAGTAGATAGTAACCTTTAGGTCTATAACTCTGGTTATGTCTCAGTAGATAGTAACCTTTAGGAGGTCTATAACTCTAGTTATGTCTCAGTAGATAGTAACCTTTAGGTCTATAACTCTGGTTATGTCTCAGTAGATAGTAACCTTTAGGAGGTCTATAACTCTGGTTATGTCTCAGTAGATAGTAATCTTTAGGAGGTCTATAACTCTGGTTATGTCTCAGTAGATAGTAACCTTTAGGTCTATAACTCTGGTTATGTCTCAGTAGATAGTAACCTTTAGGAGGTCTATAACTCTGGTTATGTCTCAGTAGATAGTAACCTTTAGGAGGTCTATAACTCTGGTTATGTCTCAGTAGATAGTAACCTTTAGGAGGTCTATAACTCTGGTTATGTCTCAGTAGATAGTAACCTTTAGGTCTATAACTCTGGTTATGTCTCAGTAGATAGTAACCTTTAGGAGGTCTATAACTCTGGTTATGTCTCAGTAGATAGTAACCTTTAGGAGGTCTATAACTCTGGTTATGTCTCAGTAGATAGTAACCTTTAGGTCTATAACTCTGGTTATGTCTCAGTAGATAGTAACCTTTAGGTCTATAACTCTGGGTATGTCTCAGTAGATAGTAACCTTTAGGAGGTCTATAACTCTGGTTATGGCTCAGTAGATAGTAACCTTTAGGTCTATAACTCTGGTTATGTCTCAGTAGATAGTAACCTTTAGGTCTATAACTCTGGGTATGTCTCAGTAGATAGTAACCTTTAGGTCTATATCTCTGGTTATGTCTCAGTAGATAGTAACCTTTAGGAGGTCTATAACTCTGGTTATGTCTCAGTAGATAGTAACCTTTAGGTCTATAACTCTGGTTATGTCTCAGTAGATAGTAACCTTTAGGTCTATATCTCTGGTTATGTCTCAGTAGATAGTAACCTTTAGGTCTATATCTCTGGTTATGTCTCAGTAGATAGTAACCTTTAGGAGGTCTATAACTCTGGTTATGTATCAGTAGATAGTAACCTTTAGGTCGATAACTCTGGTTATGTCTCAGTAGATAGTAACCTTTAGGTCTATATCTCTGGTTATGTCTCAGTAGAATAGGCTGATATGTCATGTCAATATTTGTATACTAATGTTTTATCTTCACCTCCCACCTATCCTATCACTCATTGCCTCCCCCTTTCTCCCTCTCCCTACCCCTCTCCCTCCCTTCTTCTCCTCCCTCACCCCACGTTAACCCCCCCTCTCTCCTGGTCTCCCTCCAATCTCCTCCTCTCTCTCCTCCCTCGCTCCCCCTCTCCTGGTCTTCCCCTCATCTGCTCCTCTCTCTCCTTCCCTACCTCTCTTCCCCTCTCTTGTTCTCCCTCGCCTCTCCGCTCCCTCCTCTCCTCTCTAGCTCCCCCAGAGTGAAGGTTGTAGAGGGCTGTGAGCCTGCTCCTCATTAGAGCAATGTGTGTGATACCTTTCTGAGGTTGTCAGTGTTGTGTGTATGTGTGTGTATGTGTGTGTATCAGTGTTGGGAGGGGGGAGGGGGTTAATCTCAGCATCATCTCAGCATATCACCCCCTCTGGCCTCAGGGCCTGTCAACATCAATAAATACCAACGCTCTGATTTGCCGTTGCCCCCGGATACAGACAGGTTTTAATCTGAAAACCAACCAACAGCTCACCTCGGAACACACACGCATCATAATTAAAAAACACAGCCATGTTGGGAAGTTGGGAGCTGATAGAAGGGTTTGTTCATGTATTGTTATGTATGGAAATGTTGTTGATACATATATCAAAGGACAGTTGTGATGAAAGAGAGTTTGTGGACAGTTGTTATGAATTGCTGCTATTGTTCGAGGGAACAGAAGGACATTGTTTGAGGAAAAAGTATCTGTGGACTTTGTTTTATAGATAGCTTTCATTTGTTATTACAGAAATAACAGCATGTAATGGGTAATGTGCCAAACTCACCCTTTTCCCCATATAGTAGACCCTATTCCCTATATAGTGCACCCTATTCTGCATATAGTGCACCCTATTCCCTATATAGTGCACCCTATTCCCTATACTTAGTGCAAACTATTCCCTGTATACTGCACCCTATTCCCCATATAGTAGACCCTATTCCCTATATAGTGCACCCTATTCCCCATATAGTAGACCCTATTCCCTATATAGTGCACCCTATTCCCCATATAGTAGACCCTATTCCCTATATAGTGCACCCTATTCCCCATATGGTAGACCCTTTTCCCTATATAGTGCACCCTATTCCCCATATAGTAGACCTTATCCCCTATATAGTGCACCCTATTCCCCATATAGTAGACAGAAGTATAGTACCAGAAGTCTTCACAAGGATAGTAAACCAAATACAATTCAGAGAAGTGTGGACATTTTGCCGGTCCTAACTTGTTTAGGGTTGAGGTTTAGGGATAGGGTTAGGGTTGGGGTTGGGTTTAGGGTTAGGTTTAGCGTTGGGGTTGAGGTTAGGGTTAGGGTTGGGGTTGGGGTTGGGGTTGGGGTTAGGTTTAATGTTAGGCCTAGGTTTTGGGTTGGGGTTGGAGTTGGGGTTGGGCTTAGGGTTAGGGTTGGGGTTATGGTTAGGTTTAGGGTTGGGATTAGGCTTAGGCTTGGGGTTGGGGTTAGGGTTAGGTTTAGGGTTGGGTTTAGGATTAGGGTTAGGGTTGGGTTTAGGGTTGGGGTTGGGCTTAGGGTTAGGGTTGGGGTTGGGATTGGGGTTAGAGTTAGGATTAGGGTTGGCCTTAGAGTTGGGGTTGGGTTTAGGGCTAAGGTTAAGGTCAGTGGTGGAAAAAGTACCCAAATGTCATACTTGAGTAAAAGTAAAGATACCTTAAAACTTCTTGGTGACAGGGGGCAGTATTCGGAAATTCAGATGAATAACGTGCCCAAATTAAACTGCTTGCTACTTGGGCCCAGAAGGTAGGATATGCATATTATTAGTAGATTTGGATAGAAAACACTCTGAAGTTTCTAAAACTGTTTGAATGATGTCTGTGAGTATAACAGAACTCATATGGCAGGCAAAAACCTGAGAAAAAATCCAACCAGGAAGTGGTTTGTAGTTTTTCAACTTATTGCCTTTCCAAACTACAGTGTCTGTGGGGTAATTTTGCACTTCCTAAGGCTTCCACTAGATGTCAACAGTCTTTTGAACCTTGTTTCATGCTTCTACTGTTACTGGGAAGAGAATAAGAGCTGTCTCAAGCCTGAGACCAACGAGTTGTTTACTGCGCGGGCACGCAGGTATGCCGTTCCTTCTTTTTCCTCTGTAATGAATACGCTATTGGAATATTGGAATATTATCGAATATTTATGTTAAAAAGACCCTTGAGTCCTGGGAGTGTCATCTGATGAAGATGATCCAAGGTTAGTGATTCATTTTAGCTGAATTTCTGGTTTTTGTGACCCTTCTCCTTGCTTGGAAAATGGCTGTGTGGTTTTTCTTGTTTAGGCGCTGTCCTAACATAATCTAATGTTATGCTTTCGCCGTAAAGCCTTTTTGAAATCGGACATTGTGGTTGGATTAATGAGAAGTGTATCTTTAAAATGAGATATAATAGGTATATGTTTGAGAAATTTGAATTATGAGATTTTTGTTGTTTTGAATTTGCCGCCCTGCTATTTCACTGGCTGTTGAATAGTGTCTCCCGCGGGTGGGCTAGCGTCCCACATACCCCAGAGAGGTTAATAGAAAATGACTCAAGTAAAAGTGAAAGTCCCCCAGTGAAATAATACTTGAGGAAAAGTTTACAAGTATTTGGTTTTAAATACTCTTAAGTGTCACAGATAAATGTAATTGCGAAAATATACTTAAGTATCAAAAGTAAAAGTAAAATTATGAATCTTTTCAAATTCCTTATATTATGCAAACCAGACGGCACCAGATCAGAGGCTTATAGAGATGACCAGGGATGTTCTCTTGATATGTGTGTGAATTAGACCATTTTCTGTCCTGCTAAGCATTCAAAATGTAACGAGTACTTTTGAGTGTCAGGAAAAACGTATGGAGTAAAAAGTACATCATTTTCATTAGGAATGTAGTGAAGGGAAAGTAATCAAAATAAAGTAGTAAAGTAAAGATACACAAAAAAACTACTTCAGTAGTACTTTCATGTATTTTTACTTTAGTACTTTACACCACTGATTAATGTAAGGGGATAAGGTTTAGGGTTAGGATTAGGGTAAAGGGATAAGGTTCAGGGTTAGGATTAGGGTTAGGGGATAAGGTTCAGGGTTAGAATTAGGGTTAGGGGATATGGTTCAGGGTTAGAATTAGGGTTAGAGGTTAAGGTTCAGGGTTAGAATTAGGGTTAGGGGATAGAGAAAATATTGGATGTCTCTAACAACTGGAAATTGTGTCCCATATCTAGCATGAGAAGATAAAACTAAATCAATCTCACATGACTCAGACACACACACACACACACACACACACACACACACACAAAGCGATGATATACATCCTGTGACAGGGGGTGTAAAGACTCTTAGCCCATGTCATACATCCATATATCGATCCATTGACAGACCAATCCCCCTCACAACTCAATTAACTGAGGTACACCAGTATATCTGTGTGTGTGTGTGTGTGTGTGTGTGTGTGTGTGTGTGTGTGTGTGTGTGTGTGTGTGTGTGTGTGTGTGTGTGTGTGTGTGTGTGTGTGTGTGTGTGTGTGTGTGTGTGCGCGCACGCATGTTTGTGTTTGTAATCAATAGCATGTGACCTTGAGGTTTCTCTTTTCTGTAGCAGAGGAAGGAGTGATAAACCAGAAAAGAGAGAGAGAGAGAGAGAGAGAGACAGCGAGAGAGAGAGAGAGAGAGAGAGAGAGAAGAGAGAGAGAGAGAGAGAGAGAGAGAGGCAGAGAGAGAGAGAGACAGAGAGAGAGACAGAGAGAGAGAGCTAGAGAGAGACAGTGAGAACTAAAGAGAGACAGTGAGAGCTAGAGAGAGACAGTGAGAGCTAGAGAGAGAGAGAGAGAGAGAGAGAGAGCATATCTGAAAGTGGTTGAAGTCATGAAGAAGGAGGACAGAGGCTTGGTAAAGGTGCTCCTATTGCACATATACTTCACAGGTCATTTCTCCAATATACACAGTTACAATACAATACCTCGACTGAGATATCTCTGTGTTCATGTTGTTTTCCTTTTGTTTTCTATCCACTTCTATGGGACGAGCTTACGCAGATGCATTCATTAAGAATTTGTTCTTCACTGACTTACCTAGTTAAATAAAGATTAAATGAAAAATTCACTACAGTATTTTCATATTATTTCATTATTTTCTTAATTTAAATCTTCAGTGGAACTAAAGTGAGAGGGCTATTTCTTTAACAGAATTGGTCCTCAACTGACCTCCATTTAACGTAAAGGTCTGAATCCTAAATGGAACCCTGTCCTTTAGATGGTGCACTATTTTTCCCCAGGGCCCTCGGGAATCCTATTGGGTTCTGGTCAAAAGTAGTGCACGATGTGGGGAATAGGTTGTCATTTGGAACGCATCCTCCGCCATATTGAAATATTCAAAAGAGACTGTTAAATATGCAGTTCAACCTTTAGACTTAGATATAAGGAGGTATTAATTGAAGCTCTTCAGAAGGACTTATCTTATTTTAACACTTTTTCCTATGTCCCAAATAGCTCCCTATTCCCTGTTTATCATACTACTATGAGCCTCGGTGAAAAGTGCTCTACATAGGGAATAAGGTGTCATTTTGTGAAGCAGACTCATTATCTTTGTGGTGTTAACAGTACTGACCTGGAATATGAAAGGATGGATTGGTGGAGGGAGGGAGAGAGGGAGAGAGGGAGGGAGGGAGGGATGGAGTGAGGGAGGGAGGGAGGGAGGGAGGGAGGGAGGGAGGGAGGGAGAGAGAGAGAGAGAGGGAGGGAGGGTGGGAGGGAGGGAGGGAGGGAGAGAGAGAGAGAGGGAGGGAGGGAGGGAGGGAGGGAGGGATGAACAGATCATGTGGTTGCAAGAGTCGATAAAGAAAGAGTTTGGCACAAGGTCAACCAACCCCAGCAGACATCAGAATTCATCTTCTTTAGTAACGTAAAACACATTGATCTGACTGTCTCTCGCGCTCCCTAATGCTCTCTCTCTCTCTCTCTCTCTCTCTCTCTCGCTCTCTCTCTCCTCTCCTCTCTCTCTCTCCTCTCTGTTTTATTTCCACCTCTCTCTCTCTCTCTCTTTCTCTCTCTCTCTCTTTCAATCTTTCCACCTCTCTCTCATCTCTGTCTATCTTTCCACCTCTCTCTCTCTTATCTCTGTCTCTCGCAGTAGCCAATCTGATAGGGCAGTAATACTCACAGACATCACATTTCATTACGGCATCTATAAATCCTCTCCCATAATGGCTGCACAGGGACAGCTACAGCACGATCCATCAGATATCCATAGGGTTATTGAGGAGTCATCACCTACACATACAGAGGTCCAGGCAGATCATTAGCACAGAACTAGACTAAGGCTGAGGCACCGCTACAGTCCAGGGTTCCAACCTATTTCACTTCAGATTCTGAAGTTTATCCACTTTAACTCCGAAAGTCAATTTTGGAAGTTGCTCCTAACGTGACACCCTGTGTGGCTCCTCCTGCTCCTCCTTCATTAATGCTGAGTGGTTAAGTTAAGGGTTGATAAAAACGAGTGTCTACCACTGAGATTGAACCTGCTCCCCTCGGAGTCCGGAGCCCACGGTTTACGGTGGTAGCGCTCACCGTTGCCCCCTAGTGGCGGATTCTGAAGGCGTCTACCGACGTTCCAATGTTGAAGAGAATCTTTAGCAACCTGGCTGGAGGGAGGCTGTCTTCCTTACTGAATCAGTGCATGAAAGACAGAGTAGAATTTAACAGTCAAATTGCTGAAATGTGGGAAACCGAGGTAATGGATATCTCAATAAATAGGACTACAGCCTCCTCTGTAGAGGTAATGGATATCTCAATAAATAGGACTACAACCTCCTCTGTAGAGGTAATGGATATCTCAATATATAGGACTACAGCCTCCTCTGTAGAGGTAATGGATATCTCAATATATAGGACTACAACCTCCTCTGTAGAGGTAATGGATATCTCAATAAATTGGACTACAACCTCCTCTGTAGAGGTAATGGATATCTCAATAAATAGGACTACAACCTCCTCTGTAGAGGTAATGGATATCTCAATAAATAGAACTACAACCTCCTCTGTAGAGGTAATGGATATCTCAATAAATAGGACTACAACCTCCTCCATAAATGTCAGCATCTTTCCAACCCCTCACACACACACACTTTCTCTCTCTCACACAATACACCCCCCCCCCCCTTCCCCTTGCTTTCTCTCTGAGCAGGTGGACTTCCAACCATCCATCCATCTAATCCAAGAGACAAAACAGCCTCTCTAAAGCTCTGTTCCAATGGGGGACTTAGCAGAGGGGATTAGAGAGAGGAGCGAGGCCTGGACAGTAGAATACAGAGAGAGACAGAAGGAGAGAGAGAGAGAGAGATTGGGGCCCCTCTCTCCTTCCCAGCCCCTCGGCCTCCAGCGGCCAAACCTTTCATCCCAAATGGCACCCTATTCCCTTTATAGTGCACTACTTTCAACCAGAGTCCTATGGGGAACCCTATGGGCCCAGGTTAAAAGTAGTGAACTGTATAGAGAAAAGGCATTTAGGACTCAGGCTCAGAGTTGAATGGCTATGCTAATAGCCAGATGAGAATACCCAGAGTACTGGGAGAGATAACAGAGGAACCACTTGACTACTTAACCCTGTCCTGAGTGGGGCCACGCCATCCCAGAACACAGAAACCTATTTCCACGCTGCTCGCTTCTTATTCACAGGCCTGAAGGCTCAGAGTTAACGCTTTCCTAACTGGTACCCTATTCCCTACATAGTGTACTACTTTGGACCATAGTCCTATGGGATTCCTGTGTTCAAAAGCAGTAGGGTTGTAAGGCCAGAAGTAGTGCACTATATAGGGAAGATGGTATCATTTGAGACGCGGCCTTACACTTTTCAGTGTGTGGACCGCCAGACATTTTGTTGGTCTCTTTGTAGGATCGTTACAATAGAGGGATTTAGTCTTGATGATCATTTAAATGGTTGTAGGAATGCAGGGGAGTTGCCTGGCTCTTTGAGAGGACGGGGTTTAGGATTAAGACTTGAAGTGGTCGGGGTAGTTTCATGGTCATTTGTCAGGATGTGAGTGACCGTTGGCTCAACGCTGATTGAGATTGTATCTCTATACGGAATGTAGATAATATAACGGTGACCTATGGCAACAAGGGAATGGTTTCCGTGTAGAATAAATGGACAAAGGACACATTTGAAAGGTTTTTTTGTGCAGCGTTAGCCAATGGGCTTTCCAGTTTGATCTGATCACCGTTGGTCAATGCTGGAAGCGATTGTATCTCTGGAACTGAACTCTGACCAACATGTTGCCTGTTGCTTTGACATTGTAGCAATAGAATTTGAGTTTCAACCAACTGCCGAAAACTAGTTTCGATGTGGGGAGAGGCGCACTGAGTGCACAAAACATTAAGAACACCTGCTCTTTCCATGACATAGACTGACCAGGTGAATCCAGGTGAAAACAATAATCCCTTATTGATGTTACTTGTTAAATCCACTTCAATCAGTGTAGATGAAGGGGAGGAGACATGTTAAAGAAGGGTTTTTAAGCCTTGAGACAATAGATTCATGGATTGTGTATGTGTTCCATTCAGAGGGTGAATGGGCAAGACAACAGATTGAAGTGCCTTTGAACAGGGGTATGGTAGTAGGTGCCAGTCGCACCAGTCTGAGTCTGCTATACTGTAGAATTGAGTTCTGACATCTTCTAGATACTATATATTGTTCTGTTCTGACATCATCTAGATACTATATATTGTTCTGTTCTGACATCATCTAGATACTATATATTGTTCTGTTCTGACATCATCTAGATACTATATATTGTTCTGTTCTGACATCATCTAGATACTATATATTGTTCTGTTCTGACATCATCTAGATACTATATATTGTTCTGTTCTGACATCATCTAGATACTATATATTGTTCTGTTCTGACATCATCTAGATACTATATATTGTTCTGTTCTGACATCATCTAGATACTATATATTGTTCTGTTCTGACATCATCTAGATACTATATATTGTTCTGTTCTGACATCATCTAGATACTATATATTGTTCTGTTCTGACATCATCTAGATACTATATATTGTTCTGTTCTGACATCATCTAGATACTATATATTGTTCTGTTCTGACATCATCTAGATACTATATATTGTTCTGTTCTGACATCATCTAGATACTATATATTGTTCTGTTCTGACATCATCTAGATACTATATATTGTTCTGTTCTGACATCATCTAGATACTATATATTGTTCTGTTCTGACATCATCTAGATACTATATATTGTTCTGTTCTGACATCATCTAGATACTATATATTGTTCTGTTCTGACATCATCTAGATACTATATATTGTTCTGTTCTGACATCATCTAGATACTATATATGTTCTGTTCTGACATCAATCTAGATACTATATATTGTTCTGTTCTGACATCATCTAGATACTATATATTGTTCTGTTCTATATATTGTTCTGTTCTGACATCATCTAGATACTATATATTGTTCTGTTCTGACATCTTCTAGATACTATATATTGTTCTGTTCTGACATCATTCTAGATACTATATATTGTTCTGTTCTGACATCATCTAGATACTATATATTGTTCTGTTCTGACATCTTCTAGATACTATATATTGTTCTGTTCTGACATCATCTAGATACTATATATTGTTCTGTTCTGACATCATCTAGATACTATATATTGTTCTGTTCTGACATCATCTAGATACTATATATTGTTCTGTTCTGACATCATCTAGATACTATATATTGTTCTGTTCTGACATCATCTAGATACTATATATTGTTCTGTTCTGACATCATCTAGATACTATATATTGTTCTGTTCTGACATCATCTAGATACTATATTGTTCTGTTCTGACATCATCTAGATACTATATATTGTTCTGTTCTGACATCATCTAGATACTATATATTGTTCTGTTCTGACATCTTCTAGATACTATATATTGTTCTGTTCTGACATCATCTAGATACTATATATTGTTCTGTTCTGACATCATCTAGATACTATATATTGTTCTGTTCTGACCCACCACCGGTGAGTAAAAGGTTTCTATATGGAAAACCCTGCCGAGAAGTCAATGGGTTCTATGTGGTTAAAAAATGTGACAATTCTACATTTCAAATATTATTAGGAGTGATTTTCAATTTAATAACAGTGTGATATGAGTGACTGGTCAGCGCTTCATGAAATTATACCATCAACTATCTATAGTGTTTTGACCAACATTATGAAGTGAAGGATTTCTATACTGAAACACACACACACACACACACACACACAAACACACGAGCGCTAAACAATTTTCTCTCCAAATTGATTTCATTTCAAAGGTTAGTCTGAGTGCTAAAACATTTTCTGTCCAATTTTTTTAAATGTATTTTTATATCCATGCAGAGTGTTGCCATGGTGATTATACATTTATAACAGCACTTTGGGTGACATTCTGGGGACTTGGTGTACTTTACACTATTCAAACAGCCCTTTTTTCTCCTTCATGAATTCTGATCTATTCAGTTCATTAAGGAGTGATAAGGGCATGTGTTTGAGTGTTTGCTCGCAGGAATTTCTTTAATCTAAGTCTATCGCCTTCCAATTGATTAACCACAATCAAAGATGTCTCAAGTTTCCTTCAATACCTTTTTGTATTGTGTCTTATTAAATGAGGAAGTCCACATGAGCTTCAACACACCCTGTCATCCCCCTCCTCCAGTCTCCTACCAGCCATGTACACTTCAGTCTAAATGGACTCATCACTGTCCAAGCCTTACATTGCTTTTTCTACTTTGGAATGTGGAATCCAGCGACTCCGTTCCGATTCCAGAATCATATTATTTTTAATGAGCAGAAGCGCTGGATTTAGAGGAAGATGATAGGATAACCCTTCAAATATGGCAAAGAGAGAGAGAAAGACGACAACAACACTCACATACAGATGTTGAATCATAATGTGATCACTCTTTTGTTGCAGAGAAGTGGGAAAATGCAAACTTGTAGTGTATTTGAGTTTTAAAAAGGCCTCTAAAGTTTGTCATTTCCACTTTTCAGATTTGCCCTGATGAAAAATGTATCAACCCCACCAAAAATGTCCATTAATTATAATCCATTTAACGATTCACATTTCCTGTTGAGGCAGGATTATTTTCCTGCTGCAGCAAACTGGCTCAAATTAAGATCCTACATCTGTAGACACATCACTCTGGAATATCTCCTGATTAAAGGATATATGGACCCCCATATCTTCACGCCGATGACAGCCCAAGATGGTAGCTTCCTGGATCACACAGGGGAAAACACGCGAGTCGCGAGGCTCGCCTAATGAGGCGCCTCCCTTTCTTCAGTCTGATTGACTGTCCAATACCTCTGTACATGTGGCTCCCAAATGGCACCCTATTCCCTACATAGTGTACTACCACCCAATGGGCGCTGGTCAAAAGTATATCTCTCTACATCGCTGACTCGTTTGTCTCAGAAGGCCTTTTGATCAACATGCCAACATCAGCAGACTTCTGAGGAGGAGATGGGGGGTTTAGGTTTGACAAACAGGTTATTTTGGGTTGAGTTTGGAGGTGTGAGAACAGGGTGGTGTTAGTAAACTCGTTCAGATGGAACGGAGGAGTCTTCATGGTATACACACATTTCATTTAAAGATTGAACACAACAACATCAACATCATTTCAGAATAAGCCCAAAACGACACCCTATTTTTTACCTTCCCTCCTTCTCTCAGACTCCTCCCTCTCTCAGACTCCTCCCTCTATCTGACTCCTCCCTGTCTCTGACTCCTGCCTCTCTCAGACTCCTCCCTCTCTCAGACTCCTCCCTCTCTCTGACTCCTTCCTCTCTCAGACTCCTCCCTCGCTCTGACTCCTCCCTCTCTCTGACTCCTCCCTCTCTCTGACTCCTCCTTCTCTCAGATTCCTCCCTCTCTCTGACTCCTTCCTCTCTCAGACTCCTCCCTCTCTCTGACTACTCCCTCTCTCTGACTCCTCCCTCTCTCAGACTCCTCCCTCTCTCTGACTCCTTCCTCTCTCAGACTCCTCCCTCGCTCTGACTCCTCCCTCTCTCTGACTCCTCCCTCTCTCTGACTCCTCCTTCTCTCAGATTCCTCCCTCTCTCTGACTCCTTCCTCTCTCAGACTCCTCCCTCTCTCTGACTACTCCCTCTCTCTGACTTCTCCCTCTATCAGACTCCTCCCTCTCAGCCTCCTGCCTGTCTATGACTCTTCCCTCTCTCTGACTCCTCCCTGTCTATGACCCTACCCTCTCTCAGACCCCTCCCTCTCTCAGACTCCTCCCTCTCTCAGACTCCTCCCTCTCAGACTCCTCCCTCTCAGACTCCTCCCTCTCAGACTCCTCCTTCTCTCAGACTCCTCCCTCTCTGTGATGATGAGGAAGTTAGAGTAATCCCTCACAAAGGAAGCACACAGCTAGCTGCTCTCCAGCAGGCTATTGGCATAATCTTGTGTTTGTGTGTGTGTCGCTCTCTCTCTTTCATTCAACATTGTGTTGTAGGCCCCTGGGACTCAAGGATTGATTAATGCAGTCCACCAGAATGTATTAGCAGCTGTTCAGGTGGTGTGTGTGTGTTCACATGTGTACGTGTGTGTGTGTGTGTGTGTGTGTGTAGTGAGGATTAAGAAGGAAATGAGATGAAACACGAGACATGTCTTTTTTTAACTTTTTAAAATAAACTTTAGCTTAACAATTACTGAAGTTGACACGTCTCTCTCTCTCTCCCTGTTCTCTTTTCTATCCTAATCTCTCTCTCTCTCTCTCTCTCTCCAGGAAGAGTTGGAGGAGATAAGCTTATTCTGCCCCCTCCACCCCATCCATAAATTCTGCCACCCAAAAATACCCCCTATGGCCCGCTACGCCCCACCCTGCCATGGCACTCTGGACGCAATCACCAGAACACTTTAAACAGGAGAGGAGAGGAGAGGAGAGGAGAGGAGAGGAGAGGAGAGGAGAGGAGAGGAGAGGAGAGGAGAGGAGAGGAGATGGAGGAGAGGAGAGGAGATGAGATGGAGGAGAGGAGAGGAGATGAGAGGAGATGGAGAAGAGGAGAGGAGATGGAGGAGAGGAGATGGAGGAGAGGACAGGAGATGGAGGAGAGGACAGGAGATGGAGGAGAGGACAGGAGATGGAGGAGAGGAGAGGAGATGGAGGAGAGGAGAGGAGATGGAGGAGAGGAGAGGAGATGGAGGAGAGGACAGGAGATGGAGGAGAGGACAGGAGATGGAGAAGAGTAGAGGAGATGGAGGAGAGGACAGGAGATGGAGGAGAGGGAGGAGATGGAGAAGAGAAGATGGAGGAGAGGACAGGAGATGGAGAAGAGGAGAGGAGATGGAGGAGAGGACAGGAGATGGAGGAGAGGGAGGAGAGGAGAGGAGATGGAGGAGAGTGGCCGTATTCTCTCTCCTCCGCTTAAACTGCAGAGCCAAACAATAGTTTCATATACCTGAGCAATGTTTATATCCCCAACACAGACACATACACACGCATGCACAGAAAAACACGCAAATACACACCACACACACACACACACACACACACACACACACACACACACACACACACACACACACACACACATATATCACAGAAACCTGGCTCAGAAAATGAATTATATCTCCACCTGGAGACAAAGCGAGAGAAGGGGGATTAGGAAGAGAGGGTGGCGAAATGGAGGAGGCCCAACGGAACTGTATAAATCTAAGCAACGATGGGCCCTTCTGACACACAGAGAGAAAGAGAGAGAGAGAGAGACAGACAGATAGAGAGAGAGACAGAGAGAGACGGAGAGATGGAGGGCGAGAGTCAGACAGAGAGACCGACAGAGAGAGAGAGAGAGAGAGAGACAGAGAGACAGAGAGACAGAGAGAGAGAGACAGAGACAGAAACAGAGACAGCGACAGAGAGACAGAGACAGAGAGACAGAGAGACAGAGACAGAGAGACAGAGACAGAGAGAGGTGAAGGGGCGACAGATGGTTCTGTGCATGTTTCAGAAAAATGAGCTTTTGTCATGCTAGGCTCTACAGCAGTGGGGGCTCCTCAGAGGAGGAAGGGGAGGACCATCCTCAGTGAATTTCGTAAAAATAAAAATTGTGAAACATTTCAAAAGTTATCCTTTTTAGATAAAGCTATACTAAAAATAATCACGTCACCAAATAATTGATTAAAACACACTGATTTGCGAAGAAGGTCTACAGTAGCCTCAGTAGCACTCTTTATGTTAGCACCATGGTGTAGCTGGAGGACAGCTAGATTCCGTCCTCCTCTGGGTACATTGACCTCAGTGCAAAACCTAGGAGGCTCATGGTTCTCAACCCCTTCCATAGACGTACACAGTAATTACAACAACTTCCGAAGGACGCCCTCCAACCTATCAGAGCTCTTGCAGCATGAACTGACATGTTTTCCATCCAATCAAAGGATCAGATAATTAACCTATTAGTGAAAATGGAAGCTACAGCTAGCTAGCACTGCAGTGCATAACATGTGGTGAGTAGTTCACACAAAGAGACAGAAAGACAATTGTTCAACAGTTTTGAACAAATTCATTTATTCAAACATTTTAAGAGAGAGTGTAATTTCTTTTCACTTTCAGTTTAATTTACTTAGCAAATGCAGTTAGCAAGTTTAGCCTACTGAAACACCCTGCTCAAACAGAGGGGTGCTATGTTAGCTAGCTGGCTATGAATTTCCAAGACAGAACTCTTCCAAATACATTTATTGCCACCGGTGCCCAGCTATGCTGACTATGACATTACTTTAGCTAATAAGGTGACAACGATGGCTTGGAAAGGTTATTTCGCCTGGTCATAAACAGCTGATGTGTTGTGTTTTGAAGTCCACAAGCAAAGGGAATAGTTGAGAGGAGGAGAGCTCAGGAATACAACGTGGCTGCTATGAGCGTGAACTGTGTCTATGTGCGATCAAAGGTGTATTCATTCCGCCAATTATGTTGATAAACGTTTCTTTAAACGGAAGCGAAGGGATCAAAATGGGGATAAACATAACTGAATTTGAAACTCTCGTTTGCAACTGTTGGACAGATGACTCCACCCTTTATC
Organism: Salmo trutta; assembly: GCF_901001165.1. Lineage (NCBI taxonomy): Eukaryota > Metazoa > Chordata > Actinopteri > Salmoniformes > Salmonidae > Salmo > Salmo trutta. The sequence continues at coordinate 22,929,776 of NC_042967.1, forward strand.
AGCTAGATGCAGGCAAGAGTGTGCAAGGCGAATATTGAATGTTACTGTCTGTCCATCCGTCACTGTCTGCCACCTCAAATTTGTCTCTCGACCTCTGTGCACCTACGTTGTAAACTGTCATTCATAGGCTAGGTTGTAGCAACCTCATGATGGGTACAGGGAAACCTATCACTGTTACATAGACCTGGGTGAATGGATATGAGTGACAGTCATCCAACATGCTGCAATAGAAATAAGGCCATATGCTCATGAACCCAAAAAAATGGTCCTCCCTCATCTTAAACGGCACTGACCGCCGCTGCTCTACATTATACAGGTTCTGTGATATTCTTCAGGCACAGCAGACACATGCTCTGTGTGTCTCAAATGGTGCCCTTTTCCCCATTTAGTGCACTACTTACGTCCATGGCCCATAAGGCTCCAGTCTAAAGTAGTGCACTATTAAGGGAATATGGTGCTATTTGGCACAGCAGCCGCGTGCTCAGGGCCCAGGGCACTCAGCCTGAGAGTTATCGACTGACTGACTCATGTATGATGAAGGGTTTCATCTACTTGGAAATACAGTATGTTCAATCTGAGTCCCAAATGGCATCCTTTTATTGTGCCCTATTTTTTTACCAGGGGTGATAGGGTCTAACCCTTTCAGTAGTGCACTATATAGGGTACATTACAGTCACAACTTTATAGCTGTATGAGGTATATTTGAAGAGTTTATTTCCAAAACGCTTTATCCAGCAACTTTTCACATTTGTGTTTTTTATATAAGAAATGTGTGCTTATGGGTATCTTCATGTGTGTAAAATATTACACTTCTCAGAATGGACACAGCAAAAATGCTGTGTAAATTGTTTAGCTGGAATGGGATGCTCATATGGTGTATATTTAACTGTGATATCTGTTTGTCTCAACTAGCTACAGTATATTAGGATGAACTAATGCACTAACTGTGAGTCGCTCTGGATAAGAGCATCTGCTAAATGACTCAAATGTCCAATACAAATGTTTTACATACCCATGTCATATTGCTGGGATTAATTATTATTAGTAGTAAAAAAATATATATTGTATCATTTGAAATGTTGTTGATTAAAAATGTAGTACATTGTTTCATGTGACTGTGTAAAACCTACCAGTACTACTTATTCCTCTGAGAGTGAGGCGGATATAGAGCATTTAGCAAAACAAACTTGACTAATTTACACTCTGAAATGAAAACGTCAAGTGATAGATATCTAACCAACACATGTCTGTCATTGTCTCAAGTCTCGCCAAACCCACTGGCTCCAGGTCATCTACAAGACCCTGCTAGGTAAAGTCCCCCCTTATCTCCGCTCGCTGGTCACCATAGCAGCACCCACCTGTAGCACGCGCTCCAGCAGGTATATCTCTCTGGTCACCCCCAAAGCCAATTCCTCCTTTGGCCGCCTCTCCTTCCAGTTCTCTGCTGCCAATGACTGGAACGAACTACAAAAATCTCTGAAACTAGAAACACTTATCTCCCTCATTAGCTTTAAGCACCAGCTGTCAGAGCAGCTCACAGATCACTGCACCTGTACATAGCACATCTATAATTTAGCCCAAACAACTACCTCTTCCCCTACTGTATTTATTTGTTTTGCTCCTTTGCACCCCAGTATTTATACTTTGCACACTCATCTACTGTCAAATCTACCATTCCAGTGTTTTACTTGCTATATTGTATTTACTTTGCCACCATGGCCTATTTTTTGCCTTTACCTCCCTTATCTCACCTCATTTGCTCACATTGTATATAGACTTATTTTCTACTGTATTATTGACTGTATCTTTGTTTTACTCCATGTGTAACTAACTCTGTGTTGTTGTATGTGTCGAACTGCTTTGCTTTATCTTGGCCAGGTCGCAATTGTAAATGAGAACTTGTTCTCAACTTGCCTACCTGGTTAAATAAAGGTGAAATAAATAAAAAATAAAAAAATAAATGAATTGAACAACCCCATGCCATGATTAGATAGTGAAAAAACACAACAACAATTTTTCACAAGTCCTGTCAACAATATAAGCTAATTTACCAACATTTCTGATAAATTATATATAACATTTTGTAAATAAACATTCACTTTACATGAAAATATAACCTAAACTCAACATTCCATAGATATTGCCTCCTGAAAACTGAAAACCAGCCTATAACTTTGACCTCAAACAGTTATGTCAGAAGGTCAGATCTTTGTCCGCTGTGAACTTGTTACTCTGAGCCAGTCGCGGTAGTCCTACAGCTTTCAGCCGACAGTAAGTCACGTTGTTTACAGACGGCAGCAGCTTAAGGACCAAAACCTGCTCTAAGAGGATGTGAACAGGTGTTGAATTCGTCTTGTGACTTGCCGCTAAAAGTCAGTGACACTATGTACAGCTATAGAACTGAATGCAGGTGTTTATTTCAGTAGGGACTATGTACAGCTATAGAACTGAATGCAGGTGTTTATTTCAGTAGGGACTATGTACGGCTATAGAACTGAATGCAGGTGTTTATTTCAGTAGGGACTATGTACAGCTATAGAACTGAATGCAGGTGTTTATTTCAGTAGGGACTATGTACAGCTATAGAACTGAATGCAGGTGTTTATTTCAGTAGGGACTATGTACAGCTATAGAACTGAATGCGGGTGTGTATTTCAGTAGGGACTATGTACAGCTATAGAACTGAATGCAGGTGTTTATTTCAGTAGGGACTATGTACAGCTATAGAACTGAATGCAGGTGTTTATTTCAGTAGGGACTATGTACAGCTATAGAACTGAATACAGGTGTTTATTTCAGTAGGGACTATGTACGGCTATAGAACTGAATGCAGGTGTTTATTTCAGTAGGGACTATGTACAGCTATAGAACTGAATGCAGGTGTTTATTTCAGTAGGTACTATGTACGGCTATAGAACTGAATGCAGGTGTTTATTTCAGTAGGGACTATGTACAGCTATAGAACTGAATGCAGGTGTTTATTTCAGTAGGGACTATGTACAGCTATAGAACTGAATGCAGGTGTTTATTTCAGTAGGGACTATGTACAGCTATAGAACTGAATGCGGGTGTTTATTTCAGTAGGGACTATGTACGGCTATAGAACTGAATGCAGGTGTTTATTTCAGTAGGGACTATGTACAGCTATAGAACTGAATGCAGGTGTTTATTTCAGTAGGGACTATGTACGGCTATAAAACTGAATGCAGGTGTTTATTTCAGTAGGGACTATGTACAGCTATATAACTGAATGCAGGTGTTTATTTCAGTAGGGACTATGTACGGCTATAGAACTGAATGCAGGTGTTTATTTCAGTAGGGACTATGTACGGCTATAGAACTGAATGCAGGTGTTTATTTCAGTAGGGACTATGTACAGCTATAGAACTGAATGCAGGTGTTTATTTCAGTAGGGACTATGTACAGCTATAGAACTGAATGCGGGCGTTTATTTCAGTAGGGACTATGTACAGCTATAGAACTGAATGCAGGTGTTTATTTCAGTAGGGACTATGTACAGCTATAGAACTGAATGCGGGGGTTTATTTCAGTAGGGACTATGTACAGCTATAGAACTGAATGCAGGTGTTTATTTCAGTAGGGACCTGTGGTTCCAACAGAGCTACAGCAACTTCCTCCTTCAACCTAATAAGATGCTCTAATAAGTCCCCTCTCTCTTTCCTCCCTAGTTATCTTGTTCCCCTCTGTCTTTCCCTCTCGCTTTCCCCTCTCTCTCTTTCTTCCTCTTCCCCTCTCTCTCTTTCCCTCTCTCTCTCTTCCTCTTCCCCTCTCCCTTCCCTCCCTGGGTCCCTTGTTCCCCTCTGTATTTCCTTCTCCCTTTCCTCCCTCGTTCCCTTGTTCCCCTCTGTATTTCCTTCTCCCTTTCCTCCCTTGTTCCCTTGTTCCCTTCTGTCTTTCTTCCCTAGTTCCCTAGTTCCCCTCTCTTCCCCTCTCTCTTTCCTCCCTCGTTCCCTTGTTCCCCTCTGTCTTCCCCTCTCTCTTTCCTCCCTAGTTCCCTTGTTCCCCTCTGTCTTCCCCTCTCTCTCTCTTCCCCTCTCTCTCTCTTTCCCTCTCTCTCTCTCTGTCTCCCCTCTCGCTCCCTCTCTCTCTCTCTATGAAAGGTAGAATTTCTTCCTCTTCCCCTCTCTCTCTTTCCCTCTCTCTCTCTCTCTTTCCCTCTCTCTATCTCTGTCTCCCCCCTCTCTCTATCTCTGTCTCCCCTCTCTCTCTCTCTCTGTCTCCCCTCTCTCTCTCTCTCTCTTCCCCTCTCTCTCTCTCTATCTCTTTCCCTCTCTCTCTATCTCTGTCTCCACTCTCGCTCCCTCTCATATCCCCTTTCCCTCTGTCTTACCCTTCAAAGGAAGGAGGAAAGGTACAAGGCTGTCATCAAAGCACCAGGAGAGAGTGACTAGAACCCTTTTCCTTTTTCCTCCTGGTATTTGTAGTCACATCTCACACCCTGAGAGCCTTTTAACACATTTATTCTACCAGATTATACCATTTGCATTTTACTCTCCTTTTTTGCATCCCTCTTTGCAGGAGGGATGGTGGGAAGGGATGGGGATAGAGAGGAAGATATTGAGAAGAGGGAGAGAGAGACAGGGGGATTGGAGGGAAGGGGAAAAGGGGGAGAGAGATAGATAGATGGATAGAGAGGGAACAGAGAGAGTGAGGTAGAGAGAGAGACAGAGTGGGGGTAGAGAGAGACACAGAGAGGGAGTTGAGAGAGACAGAGAGAGAGGGAGGTGGAGAGAGACAGAGAGGGAGGGAGGTAGAGAGAGACAGAGAGGGAGGGAGGTAGAGAGAGACAGAGAAGGAGTGAGGTAGAGAGAGAGAGAGAGAGAGAGAGAGGGAGGGAGGTAGAGAGAGAAACAGAGAGAGAGAGAGGTAGAGAGAGAGACAGAGAGAGAGGGAGAGAGAAAGCTGGGGGAGAGAAAAAGAGGGGGGCAGAGGGAGAGAGAAAGAAAGGGGGACAGAGGGAGAGAGAAAGAGAGGGGGACAAAGGGAGAGAGAAAGAGAGAGTCAGAGGGGGAGAGAAAAATATGGGTGACAGAAGGAGAGAGAGAGGGGGAAGACAGAGGGAGAGAGAAAGTAGTCATTTGGCAAAAACACAAACAGAAATGGCAACTCCTCTCCGTGTGACACAGGTGGTGAGAGAGAGAGGGGCTGTCATCTGGCTGGCTCTGTGTCTGAGCTACATTGTTACAACAGGCAGGACACACACACCCCACACACGGCCTGGTGCATCCCAGATCAGAAATAATGCATGGATGTCCTCTCTGTTTCATCATCAAAGCCGTGGATCTCTGCTCTCTGGTTTGAAGGAAGGGGGGATATGAAACGGATAAAACAAACCGTTTGATGTGAGAAAGACAGACACTCAATACCAAAAGTACTTAAGCTTTCCCTTCCCCGGTGGAGTGGCAGAATGGGGAGGAGAGGAGAGAGGGAGGGGCTTTTCTCTGTCTGTCGGAGACGGAGCGAGGGTTTTCTCTGTCTGTCGGAGACGGAGCGAGGGTTTTCTCTGTCTGTCGGAGACGGAGCGAGGGTTTTCCAGACCTCGCATCGTTGTTTACGTATTGTCTGGTTCTGGGTGTGTGAAGAAACCATGTAAGGTAAATAAATAAAGTCAATATTGACTGAGTTAATGATATCAAAGAGTGACATGCTGCATCTGGATGTCATGTAGATCTGTGTGCTGGAGACACACACACACACACAGAGATCTGTGGGCTGGAGACAGCTTCACACACGCTGGCACACACACACACACACACTGGAGACAGCTTCGCAGCACAGCAGTAGAAAGAGATATCCACTTTGATTTGGATACTCTTGTTATAATCTCTCTCTCTCGTTCTGTTCCTTTCTTTCTCTCTCTCGCTCTCTCTCTCTTATTATCTTGTGTGCTCTCTCAGTCTCTTTCTCAGTCTCTCTCTCTCTCTCTCTCTCTCTCTCTCTCTCTCTTATTATCTTGTGTGCTCTCTCAGTCTCTTTCTCAGTCTCTCTCTCTCTCTCTCTCGCTGCCTTTCTATAATTCAAAAAGTGTATTCCTTATTTTATTTGTGTGCAAAACGATGTATTTATATCTGTATACATTAAAACATTATATTTACAGACAATGAGAATAAATGATGGATTTTATCAACATTTACCATCATGTAAAACTGGACAGCTGGCCTATGCAGCTTTCTTTGAAGACATGAAAAATCCATAATGTCCTTTGATTCATGAATTAATGAATTAATGACTCGATTAGAAAGGAAAAAGGCCTTTTAAATTCTATTAGTTTAGCTTCAAAAGCAACCGAGGAAGTAGACTGATTATAACAATGAATATGATGAATATTTCTTGGTCTTTAAAGATGAAAGAATGAGAGACTCAATCCCCCCATCCATTCCTCCCTCACCCTCTCCCTCCATTCTTCTCTCCCCATCCCGTCAAACCTATGACACACCTGCCCCTGCCTTCATCAAACCTCTGTAGAGGAAACTGCTCCAGAAGAGAAGATAGATGTTTATGATGCAACACAACATTGAGTTGAAACTCCGACCTCGTGTTGACAGATGTTGTTGTTTATGGTTCGTAGTAGACAGAGATGACCAACTGCCACAGCACCCTCTGAAGGAGGCTGTACTGTATGTTTACGTGCGTCTGATCGTGTTGGTGGTGGTGGTGAGTTGCAACAGATAACCAGAATGTTGAGATAAAATGGGCCGCTGAACCAACTCATAACGAGGTACTGTGTTGGTAGTTCATCATCAACCATAGAGGAAGGACAGAGTTGGCCAGCTGCCAGACCACCTGTCTGCAGGTTTTTAATGAGTGCCATGCTTTTATAAACCACTATAGCCTGGAGTTTTACCTGAAAGAGAGAAAACTCTGGGCCTTCGATATAGCCTACAAAAAAGGCCTCAGCGTTTAATTGGACAGTTGACACGGTCATTAAAAAATTCCTTGCCGTAACTGTAGCGACCAATTGACTTTGTGCAAAACTAGAGACCGTGTCATGAACTACTTTAAGACATCTTGAGGCAGCAGTGGAGGTGATGGACAGGTTGTCAGGTTCAAATGGGTTCTTCGGCTGTCGGCATACGATAACCTTTGAAGAACCCTTTTTGGTTCCAGGTAAAACACTATTGGTTCCTTTAAACAGAAGGTTCTACATGGAACCCAAAAGAGTTCTACCTGGAACCCAAAAGGGTTCTACTTGGAACCATAAAGGTTTCTCCTATGAGGACAGCCAAAGAACCCTTATGGAACCCTTTTTTTTTAGAAGTGTGTACCTCCCTTTCTCTTTGATTCTATCTCTCTCTCTCACCCTCTCTCTCTCTCACCCTCTCTCTCTCTCTCTCTCTCCCTCCCCCTGTGCCTCTCCCTCTATCTCTCGCTCTCTCTCTCTCGCCCTCTCTCCCTTTCTCCCCCTCTCTCCCTCTCTCCCCCTCCCTCTGTCCCTCTCTTTCTCTCTTCCTCTCTCCTATCCTTCTCTACCTCCCTCTCTCTGTCCCCCACTCCCCCTCGCTCCCTCTTTCTTCCCTCCTCTGAGAGTCCAGAAGAGATCTGCTCTCTACTTTATGCTGATGACCCTCTGGTGGACTCATTTGTCTGTTTTAGTGAAAAGGAGATTGATTGTGCCCCAGCCATCGCTGTAATTATATTGTCATCACTTCATCAACGTTATTGGATTCCTCAAGCACTTACGATCTGGGGGGGCCTAGCCCGATGCTGAGAGAGAGATTAACTTTTAGAGAGAGAGAGAGAGAGAAAGAGAGATAGAGAGCGAGAGAAAGAGAGAGGAAGCAGAACAGAGACAGTGTCAGAGAGAGGGAGATGGGGAAGAGGAGAGAGACACAGAGACTGGAGTAGATAGACAGAGAGTGAAAGAGGGAGAGGAACAGAGACAGTGTCAGAGAGAGGGAGATGGGGAAGAGGAGAGAGACACAGAGACTGGAGTAGATAGACAGAGAGTGAAAGAGGGAGAGGAACAGAGACAGTGTCAGAGAGAGGGAGATGGGGAAGAGGAGAGAGACACAGAGACTGGAGTAGATAGACAGAGAGAGAGAGAGGGAGAGGAACAGAGACAGTGTCAGAGAGAGGGAGATGGGGAAGAGGAGAGAGACACGGGGACTGGAGTAGATAGACAGAGAGAGAGAGAGGAAGAGGAATGTGGCTAGGTTCAGGCGTGGTGTGGAGTGTGTGGTGTGGAGTGTGTGGTGTGGAGTGTGTGGTGAGGAGTGTGTGGTGTGGAGTGTGTGGTGTGGAGTGTGTGGTGTGGAGTGTGTGGTGAGGAGGGTGTGGTGTGGAGTGTGTGGTGAGGAGTGTGTGGTGTGGAGTGTGTGGTGTGGAGTGTGTGGTGAGGAGTGTGTGGTGAGGAGTGTGTGGTGTGGAGTGTGTGGTGTGGAGTGTGTGGTGTGGAGTGTGTGGTGAGGAGTGTGTGGTGAGGAGTGTGTGGTGAGGAGTGTGTGGTGAGGAGTGTATGGTGAGGAGTGTGTGGTGAGGAGTGTGTGGAGTGTGTGGTGAGGAGTGTGTGGTGAGGAGTGTGTGGTGAGGAGTGTGTGGTGTGAAGTGTGTGGTGAGGAGTGTGTGGTGAGGAGTGTGTGGTGTGAAGTGTGTGGTGAGGAGTGTGTGGTGAGGAGTGTGTGGTGAGGAGTGTGTGGTGTGAAGTGTGTGGTGAGGAGTGTGTGGTGAGGAGTGTGTGGTGAGGAGTGTGTGGTGAGGAGTGTGTGGAGTGTGTGGTGAGGAGTGTGTGGTGAGGAGTGTGTGGTGAGGAGTGTGTGGAGTGTGTGGTGAGGAGTGTGTGGTGTGAAGTGTGTGGTGAGGAGTGTGTGGTGAGGAGTGTGTGGTGAGGAGTGTGTGGTGTGAAGTGTGGAGTGTGTGGTGAGGAGTGTGTGGTGAGGAGTGTGTGGTGAGGAGTGTGTGGTGAGGAGTGTGTGGAGTGTGGTGTGGAGTGTGTGGTGAGGAGTGTGGAGTGTGTGGTGAGGAGTGTGTGGTGAGGAGTGTGTGGTGAGGAGTGTGTGGTGTGGAGTGTGTGGTGAGGAGTGTGTGGAGAGGAGTGTGTGGTGAGGAGTGTGTGGTGTGGAGTGTGTGGAGTGTGTGGTGTGTTTCTGAGCAGGAGAGGAAGTTACTAATAGTTTTGGTGTCACCTGGAAAAGCAGTTGAATAATGAATGTGTCTATTGGGCTGGGAGGAGAGGCCTTCCTTTGAAGAGAGAGAGAGCACAGATGGTAATCTGAATCAGAGAAAGGTTAGCACACACACACACAGCGAAAACACACACACAAACAAACACACATAGGCATACAAACATGCTCACACACACAGACAGACACACCTACAACCCTACCATACACAAAACACACACTAACGCACGTGCACAAACACACACACACACACACACACATGCACGTGCACAAACACTCTCTCTCACTCTAAATAAGGGCTGCCTCATCACCTGGGTACACACCATATGGCCTGACAACCTGCTCACCCGACTCACACTGAGAGACACACACACACACATCAATAGACACACCCACAGCACTTCTACACACACACAAAACACACAAGCAGACACTGTTCTGTTTTGTAACTGTCCTCATTTCTTTTGGGAAAAAGTGCTGTGTGAATACTGATGTGTAGTTACCTGGAGAGAAGAAGCACATAACATTCCCCAGTATATTAGGCAGTGATTTAAATTCACAACAAAAATACTGAGCAGAGAGAGAGAGAGAGATATGCTAAAACTCTTTAACATCATCCTTAGCTCTGGCATCTTCCCCAATATTTGGAACCAAGGACTGATCACCCCAATCCACAAAAGTGGAGACACATTTGACCCCAATAACTACTGTGGGATATGTGTCAACAGCAACCTTGGGAAAATCCTCTGCATTATCATTAACAGCAGACTTGTACATTTCCTCAGTGAAAACAATGTACTGAGCAAATGTCAAATTGGCTTTTTACCAAATTACCGTACAACAGACCACGTATTCACCCTGCACACCCTAATTGACAAACAAACAAAACAAAGGCAAAGTCTTCTCATGCTTTGTTGATTTCAAAAAAGCCTTCGACTCAATTTGGCATGAGGGTCTGCTATACAAATTGATGGAAAGTGGTGTTGGGGGAAAAACATACAACATTATAAAATCCATGTACATAAACAACAAGTGTGTGGTTAAAATAGGCAAAAAAATTAAATTTCTTTCCACAGGCCTGGGGTGTGAGACAGGGATGCAGCTTAAGCCCCACCCTCTTCAACATATATATCAACGAATTGGCGAGGGCACTAGAAAAGTCTGCAGCACCCGGCCTCACCCTACTAGAATCTGAAGTCAAATGTCTACTGTTTGCTGATGATCTGGTGCTTCTGTCACCGACCAAGGAGGGCCTACAGCAGCACCTAGATCTTCTGCAGAGATTCTGCCAGACCTGGGCCCTGACAGTAAATCTCAGTAAGACCAAAATAATGGTGTTCCAAAAATGGTCCAGTTGCCAGGACCACAAATACAAATTCCATCTAGACACCGTTGCCCTAGAGCACACAAAAAACTATACATACCTTGGCCTAAACATCAGCGCCACAGGTAACTTCCACAAAGCTGTGAACAATCTGAGAGACAAGGTAAGAAGGTCATTCTATGCCATCAAAAGGAACATAAAATTCAACATACCAGTTAGGATTTGGCTAAAAATACTTGAATCAGTTGTAGAACCCATTGCCCTCTATGGTTGTGAGGTCTGGGGTCCGCTCACCAACCAAGAATTCACAAAATAGGACAAACACCAAATTGAGACTCTGCATGCAGAATTCTGCAAAAATATCCTCTGTGTACAACCTAAAACATCAAATAATGCATGCAGAGCAGAATTAGGCCGATACCCGCTAATTATCAAAATCCAGAAAAGAGACGTTAAATTCTTCAACCGCCTTAAAGGAAGCGAATCCCAAACCTTCCACAACAAAGCCATCACCTTCAGAGAGATGAACCTGGAGAAGAGTCCCCTAAGCAAGCTGGTCCTCGGGCTCTGTTCACAAACAGACTTCACAGAGACCCAGGACAGCAACACAATAAGACCCAACCAAATCATGAGAAAACAAAAAGATAATTACTTGATACATTGGAAAGAATGTATCAAGAATGCTATTTGGCCCTAAACAGACTAGAAAACTAGAATGCTATTTGGCCCTAAACAGAGAGTACACAGTGGCAGAATACCTGACCACTGTGACTGACCCAAACCTAATGAATGCTTTGACTATGTTCAGAGCATAGCCTTGCTATTGAGAAAGGCAGCCGTAGGCAGACCTGGCTCTCAAGAGAAGATAGGCCATGTGCACACTGCCCACAAAATGAGGTGGAAACTGAGCTGCACTTCCTAACCTCCTGCCAAATGTATGACCATATTAGAGACACATATTTCCCTCAGATTTCACAGATCCACAAAGAATTTGAAAACAAACCCGATTTTGATAAATCCCATATCTACTGGATAAAATACCACAGTGTGCCACAGCAAGATTTGTGACCTGTTGCCACAAGAAAAGGTAAATACAACCCATATTTATGCTTATTTATTTTCCTTTTTGTACTTTAACCATTTGTACATCGTTATAACACTGTATATATACATAATATGACATTTGAAATGTCTTTATTCTTTTGGAACTTCTGTGACTGGAATGTTTACTGATCATTTTTATTGTTTATTTCACTTTTGCATATTATCTACCTCACTTGCTTTGGCAATGTTAATAACATATGTTTCCATGCCAATAAAGCTCCTTGAATTAAATTGAATTGAGAGAGTCAGAGAGTCAGAGAGACAGAGAGAGAGAGAGAGACAGAGAGAGTGTGTGAGAGAGAGAGTCAGAGAGAGAGAGAGGGAGAGAGAGTCAGAGAGAGAGAGAGAGAGAGAGAGAGAGAGAGAGAGAGAGAGAGAGAGAGAGGCGACAGACGGTTTGTAAAAAAGAAAGAAACAAAATAAACTGCAGGATCTATCTAGTGGGGCGACAATGTCCTAATGTGTTTCCTCATAGCTCACACACACACACACACACACACACACACACACACACACACACACACACACACACACACACACACACACACACACACACACACACACACACACACACACACACACACACACACACACACACACACACACCTTGGCACGACCAGCTAGCACTAATGAATCAGACAGGGGCAGGTGGGTAAAACCTTGGACCTGCACTCAATCACAGGACACCTGTATACAGCATATCACTCACTGTATCCATCCCATTCCCTTCTGTACTGCCTCCATACACACACACACATATACACACACACACACACACACACACACACACACACACACACACACACACACACACACACACACACACACACACACACACACAGAGAGAGAAAGACACACACATAAAATAAGAGGGTCAACACACACACATCCGGAAAATACACAAACACTACACGCACATACACATTTATATGTGATAAAATATCTGCCCCCTCCCTGTCCGCCCCCGTCCCTGTCAGGTTTATCCCTCCCTCTTCCAGTGCTTCCTCCACCACCCCTCCACCACCCCTCGCTCCCAGGGGACAAACTAAAACAATGGGAGTCAATAGGCTGACTGGGTCCTGACACTCTCTGCCCTTTTTATAGACTGTTATATCTCAGCTCTATCTTATGGAATTCTAGAGTTCTCAGCACTATCTTATGGAATTCTAGAGTTCTCAGAACTATCTTATGGAATTCTAGAGTTCTCAGAACTATCTTATGGAATTCTAGAGTTCTCAGAACTATCTTATGGAATTCTAGAGTTCTCAGAACTATCTTATGGAATTCTAGAGTTCTCAGAACTATCTTATGGAATTCTAGAGTTCTCAGAACTATCTTATGGAATTCTAGAGTTCTCAGAACTATCTTATGGAATTCTAGAGTTCTCAGAACTATCTTATGGAATTCTAGGGTTCTCAGAACTATCTTATGGAATTCTAAAGTTCTCAGCTTTATCTTATGGAAATCTAGAGTTCTCAGCTCTATCGTATGGAATTCTAGAGTTCTCAGAACTATCTTATGGAATTGTAGAGTTCTCAGAACTATCTTATGGAATTCTAGAGTTATCAGAACTATCTTATGGAATTCTAGAGTTATCAGAACTATCTTATGGAATTCTAGAGTTCTCAGAACTATCTTCTGGAATTCTAGAGTTCTCAGAACTATCTTATGGAATTCTAGAGTTCTCAGAACTATCTTATGGAATTCTAAAGTTCTCAGCTCTATTTTACGGAATTCTAAGGTTCTCAGCGCTATCTTATGGAAATCTAGAGTTCTCAGCTCTATTGTATGGAATTCCAGAGTTCTCAGCTCTATCTTATGGAATTCTAAAGTTCTCAGCACTATCTTATGGAATTCTCAAGTTCTCAGAACTATGTTATGGATATCTAGAGTTCTCAGCTCTATTGTATGGAATTCTAAAGTTCTCAGCTCTATTTTATGGAATTCTAAAGTTCTCTGCTCTATCTTGTGGAATTCTAGAGTTCTCAGCTCTATCTTATGGAATTCTAAAGTTCTCAGCTCTATGTTATGGAATTCTTAAATTCTCAGCTCTATGTTATGGAATTCTCAAGTTCTCAGCTCTATGTTATGGAATTTTAAAGTTCTCAGCTCAATCTTATGGAATTCTAAAGTTCTCAGCTCTATGTTATGGAATTCTCAAGTTCTCAGCACTATCTTATGGAATTCTAAAGTTCTCAGCTCTATCTTATGGAATTCTAAAGTTCTCAGCTCTATCTTACGGAAATCTAGAGTTTTCAGCTCTGTCGTATGGAATTCTAAAGTTCTCAGCTCTATTTTACAGAATTCCTAAATTTCTCAGCGCTATCTTATGGAAATCTAGAGTTCTCAGCTCTATCACATGGAATTCTAGAGTTCTCAAGTTCTCAGCGCTATCTTATGGAATTCTAGAGTTCTCAACTCTATCTTATGGAATTCTGGAGTTCTCAGCTCTATCTTATGGAATTCTAAAGTTCTCAGCTCTATGTTATGGAATTCTTAAATTCTCAGCTCTATGTTATGGAATTCTCAAGTTCTCAGCTCTATGTTATGGAATTTTAAAGTTCTCAGCTCAATCTTATGGAATTCTAAAGTTCTCAGCTCTATGTTATGGAATTCTCAAGTTCTCAGCACTATCTTATGGAATTCTAAAGTTCTCAGCTCTATCTTATGGAATTCTAAAGTTCTCAGCTCTATCTTACGGAAATCTAGAGTTTTCAGCTCTGTCGTATGGAATTCTAAAGTTCTCAGCTCTATTTTACAGAATTCCTAAATTTCTCAGCGCTATCTTATGGAAATCTAGAGTTCTCAGCTCTATCACATGGAATTCTAGAGTTCTCAAGTTCTCAGCGCTATCTTATGGAATTCTAGAGTTCTCAACTCTATCTTATGGAATTCTGGAGTTCTCAGCTCTATCGCATGGAATTTTTGAGTTCTCAGCGCTATCTTATGGAATTCTAGAGTTCTCAGCGCTATCTTATGGAATTCTAGAGTTCTCAGCTCTATCTTATGGAATTCTAAAGTTCTCAGCGCTATCTTATGGAATTCTAAAGTTCTCAGCGCTATCTTATGGAATTCTAAAGTTCTCAGCACTATCTTATGGAATTCTAGAGTTCTCAGCTCTATCTTATGGAATTCTAGAGTTCTCAGCACTATCTTATGGAATTCTAGAGTTCTCAGCTCTATCTTATGGAATTCTAGAGTTCCCAGTGTTCTATTCCGGAACTCTTCTCCCTGAAGTAGTGACGTAGAAGTCGAAACACAGTGGGATTATCTAAAATCCCTCTTAAATATAAATCCCTCTAGCTAGTACATTTATCATATTAATGTTAACACCATTTCATTTCAGTAACTTACAGACCAATGACTACATCTGAATGAAGGATTCAGTAAGTTACCTTTTACTGCGGTGAGCTAAATCAGTGTTTCTTGGTAGTCTTAAACAAATCTACTGATTGAAACAAAAGTAACAACTCACACACATGGTTATGGGCTTAACAAGAAGAAGACACCTGTTCCATGTCAGATATACAGTTGAAATGTATTCCATTATGAGTTTGCATCCCAATATTACACTTTATATACATCACAGAAGAATGAAATATAACAAAACCATCTGACATATAAACACTGGATTTGAAGTTTATTTTATATATTTTGCATAATGTTTATTAACTATCAAATTATGAAAAATATGAATAACATTCCACCCATGAGGCCACTAGAGGTTGATTTTGTAATTGGACAGCAGGAAAGGAATTCCAGCACCTGTTTAATCCTGGTTGGAAGCTCATCAATGATAAAATCACTTGTAAACATAAATCACTACAGTTGGCTAGCTATGGCATTAACACTATCTGGAGTGAAGTAGTTGACGGAGTGTGACGGAGAGAAAGTGCTGGGGTCATCAAGCGTCGACCCTAAAGTTGACGTAGAACAGGAAAGAGTCTAAAGCTTTATAAAACATGTCCAGACAAAACCAGGGGACCAGAATATCACAGAGCTACTGTAATGTTCTCATTTTATCTGCTCTTAAAGGTTAAAGGTAGCACTGGGGCCAGTAGAGATATAGAGGAGCTCTGATAGGTTAAAGGTTAAAGGTAGCACTGGGGCCAGTAGAGATATAGAGGAGCTCTTAAAGGTTAAAGGTAGCACTGGGGCCAGTAGAGATATAGAGGAGCTCTTAAAGGTTAAAGGTAGCACTGGGGCCAGTAGAGATATAGAGGAGCTCTTAAAGGTTAAAGGTTAAAGGTAGAAATGGGGCCAGTAGAGATATAGAGGAGCTCTTAAAGGTTAAAGGTTAAAGGTAGCACTGGGGCCAGTAGAGATATAGAGGAGCTCTTAAAGGTTAAAGGTTAAAGGTAGCACTGGGGCCAGTAGAGATATAGAGGAGCTCTTAAAGGTTAAAGGTTAAAGGTAGCACTGGGGCCAGTAGAGATATAGAGGAGCTCTTAAAGGTTAAAGGTTAAAGGTAGAACTGGGGCCAGTAGAGATATAGAGGAGCTCTTAAAGGTTAAAGGTTAAAGGTAGCACTGGGGCCAGTAGTGATATAGAGGAGCTCTTAAAGGTTAAAGGTTAAAGGTAGCACTGGGGCCAGTAGAGATATAGAGGAGCTCTTAAAGGTTAAAGGTAGCACTGGGGCCATTAGTGATATAGAGGAGCTCTTAAAGGTTAAAGGTAGCACTGGGGCCAGTAGAGATATAGAGGAGCACTTAAAGGTTAAAGGTTAAAGGTAGAACTGGGGCCAGTAGAGATATAGAGGAGCTCTTAAATGTTAAAGGTTAAAGGTAGCACTGGGGCCAGTAGAGATATAGAGGAGCTCTGAAAGGTTAAAGGTTAAAGGTAGCACTGGGGCCAGTAGAGATATAGAGGAGCTCTGAAAGGTTAAAGGTTAAAGGTAGCACTGGGGCCAGTAGAGATATAGAGGAGCTCTTAAAGGTTAAAGGTAGCACTGGGGCCAGTAGAGATATAGAGGAGCTCTGATAGGTTAAAGGCAGCACTGGGGCCAGTAGAGATATAGAGGAGCTCTTAAAGGTTAAAGGTTAAAGGTAGAACTGGGGCCAGTAGAGATATAGAGGAGCTCTGAAAGGTTAAAGGTTAAAGGTAGCACTGGGGCCAGTAGAGATATAGAGGAGCTCTTAAAGGTTAAAGGTTAAAGGTAGCACTGGGGCCAGTAGAGATATAGAGGAGCTCTGATAGGTTAAAGGTTAAAGGTAGCACTGGGGCCAGTAGATATATAGAGGAGCTCTGATAGGTTAAAGGTTAAAGGGAGAACTGGGGTCAATAGTGATATAGAGGAGCACTTAAATGTTAAAGGTTAGAGGTAGAACGGGGAACGGGAAAGGAGACATAATGGGCCTGATTCCAAACCATAATGGTATAACTTAACCACAAGTGGTCAAAGAAGGGAATGAGGAAAGAATATTTGAGCCTGGTTCTCAGGCCTGGACCAGGATTCCCACATTAGGACTTCACAAAACATTCATAGCCCATACATACAACATTCATAGCTGTCACGTCCTGACCAGTGAAAAGGGTCATTTGCCATAGTAGTATGGTCAGGGCGTGGCAGGGGGGTTGGTTTGTGTGTTTTGGGGTTTGTTTGTTTCCAGGGGAATGTGTTCTAGTTTTCATTTTCTATGTTTCGTTTTCCAGGTTTGGCAGAGTATGGTTTCCAATCAGAGGCAGGTGTCTTTCGTTGTCTCTGATTGGAAGCCATACTTAGGCAGCCTGTTTTCCTTTGGGTTTTGTGGTTGGTTGTTTTTCGTATAGTCATTGTCCTTACGGAACTGTTGTTTGTTGTTTGTTTATTTTGTTTAAGTGTTCTCTCATAATAAAAGAAGATGAGCACTCAACACGCTGCGCCTTGGTCCAATCCTTTCGACGCATGTGACAATAGCCCACACATACAGCATTCATAGCCCATACATACAGCATTCATAGCCTTTACATACAGCATGCATAACCCATACATACAACATTCATAACCCACACATACAGCATTCATAGCCAATACGTTCAGCATTCATAGCCCATACATACAGCATTCATAGCCTATACATACAGCATTCATAGCCTTTACATACAGCATGCATAGCCCATACATACAGCTTTCATAACCCACACATACAGCATTCATAGCCAATAAGTACAGCATTCATAGCCCATACATACAGCATTCATAGCCTATACATACAGCATTCATAGCCTTTACATACAGCATGCATAGCCCATACATACAGCATTCATAGCCCATACATACAGCATTCATAGGCTAAGTATTTTCACCCCAGTCCCTACATACAGTAGCTGTCCATCCAGCCTGACTCTGTCAGCAGGTCTGCTAATAAACCAGATAGTCCCTCTCCTCTCCTCTAGCGTGAGGCTCATAGTAAATCAATAGCCTCTCGTCTCAGCGCTGACAAGCCAAGCCTCCTCTCTTTTTACGATGACACCAGAATATTAAATTATGTTGCCGTGAGGCGTAGCAGGAGCAGGCAGGCGACAAAGGGGAGAGAAAGGAGGAGAGGAGAGAGAGCGACAGGTCTGTATGTAGCTTAAGGCAAGATATCAAGTGAAGCACTGCTTAGGGAATGAGGTGAGGTCAACAGGGTAGGAAAAGAAAAGAGATAGAGAGAGAGAGCTAGAGTGAGAGAGAGAGAGGAAGAGTGAGTGAGAGTGAGAGAGAAAAAGACAGAGACAGAGAGAGAGAAAAAAGAGGAAGAGTGTGAAATAAAAGAGAATAATGAAAGAGAGAAAGAAAGACCCAGGAGGTCTACATTCAGGTTAGAGGGAGAAAGAAAAGAAGAGAGAGAGAGATTGAGAAAGAGGGAATAATGAATGAGAATAGAAGGAGAGATGAAGAGTGTGGGTGCTTAGCGACGACAGTACAGTGTATGACCTTGGAGCAGAGTTCAGACACTCCTGAATCATTGATACACTCCGTTCAGATTTGAATCTCAATGGCTAAGCTAACTATGTGTGTCTCAATGGCTAAGCTAACTATGTGTTTCTCAATGGCTAAGCTAACTATGTGTTTCAATGGCTAAGCTAACTGTGTGTTTCTCAATGGCTAAGCTAACTGTGTGTTTCTCAATGGCTAAGCTAACTGCGTGTTTTAATGGCTAAGCTAACTATGTGTTTCAATTAGCTAAGCTAACTATGTGTTTCTCAATGGCTAAGCTAACTATGTGTTTCTCAATGACTAAGCTAACTATGTGTTTCTCAATGACTAAGCTAACTATGTGTTTCTCAATGACTAAGCTAACGTATTCCGTCTCAGTGCTGGCTAAAGGGCTAGCTACAGAAACGGTATATTTTAATGGCTAACCTTCTCTATGCCAATGCTATACTAATCTAAGTCCAGTGCTAACACTTATCCTCAGTCTCAATGCACACAATGTTTTATTCTCAATGACTGGCCAAATGACTCAACCTCGTAGCCAACTGCCACCTGTACATTGTGGCCCACAAGGCTTTGCCTGTATACAATATTATTTGTTTCAAATGTCTAAATGGGCCCACTTATTGTAGAAATTGTGTTTAACTGGATTTACTTACCGGTAAAAACATTTAGTACATTTCATAACTTTTAAGTTGATTTCAACTTGCTAAATGACAATATAGTTATTATTCTTCATTAAAACATAAATCCCATTATATTAAATGTTAAATTCATATTATTTGAACACAGTAGCAGTTTCTCTCAACTTGTTTTGCTTTATTCATACCTAGAGCTCTGTAACTAGATTTGTTACACAGTACAACAACTTGTCACAATGGAGAGAAGGTGAAAATATATGTAAATAATTCTTAGGCTGAGTCCCAAATGGGACCCTATTCTCTACATGGTGCACTACTGTTATCCAGGGCCCATAGGGACGCCCATAGGGCACTGGTCAAAAGTAGTGCACTATGTAGGGGATAAGGTGCCATTTGGGACACATGTCAAAGTCAGACCCTGTCAAAAGTTCTGAGATCCCACTGCAGCCAACCAAAGACAAGCCAAAGTACAATCAAAGGTTCTTTATTATAAATTCAGCTTTTACAGCAACGATACTACCTAGTATCATTACAGCCTGATTAGAACATTTAAAGGGCTAGGAATTAGGGCTATAGGCTAGCTATGAGTATCGGGGCAAACTAACACAGCAGCTGATTTACTCACAGAGCGATGGCCAATGGTCTTTCGGCTCTACCAGAGCAGGGTTGGGCTCTTCCTCCTGACCAGGGTGTTGTTAGCTGATGTCTGGTCCGGCAGTCGATTGCTGGTCGCTGGCTGTCCCTCGCTCTGCACCGGCCCGGCAGCGTGGCAACGTTGTGTTAGCCTCTCGCAGGTGAGTCGGGCGTGTCCCCCGTGTCTGTTGTCACTGGGACACAAAATATACAATTACAGCATGTACTGGAGTCACACTCACACGCTGGAAATCAGCCTTTCCTTTAGTTGTGAATGACGTGCTGAAGGTAAGTTCCAGCCCCTTAAACTCTAGTTCTGGGGCGTGTTTAGCAATTTGTTTGGGGAGGGAGGAGGGGATAGGCAATGTCACTTTAGTCCAAGCCAACCTGTGGAATCACAGCACACCATACAAGCAAGCAAAATACCATGTGATTCAATTCGATTTCACATGTGAAAATGTAAGGAATAAAGTGAAAGGTAATCGTTATAAACAACACACAGCGCACATGATTAAAAGGCACTAATTTATAAGCAATATGCAGTAATGCAATTCTTATAATTAAAATAAAGAGAATGGCAGGCTCTAGTAAGAGTAGGGGCAGTCTCTAGTTAAGTAAGTGTAGGGGCAGACTCTAGTTTAGTAATAGTCAGTCTCTAGTTTAGTAAGAGTCAGTCTCTAGTTTAGTAAGAGTCAGTCTCTAGTTTAGTAAGAGTCAGGGTCAGTCTCTAGTTTAGTAAGAGTCAGGGTCAGTCTCTAGTTTAGTAAGAGTCAGGGTGAGTCTATAGTTTAGTAAGAGTCAGGGTCAGTCTCTAGTTTAGTAAGAGTCAGGGTCAGTCTCTAGTTTAGTAAGAGTCAGGGTCAGTCTCTAGTTTAGTAACAGTCAGGGTCAGTCTCTAGTTTAGTAAGTGTCAGGATTGGTCACTAGTTAAGTAAGACTCAGTCTCTATTTTAGTAAGTGTCAGGGTCAGTCTCTAGTTTAGTAAGAGTCAGGGTCAGTCTCTAGTTTAGTAAGAGTCAGGGTCAGTCTCTAGTTTAGTAAGAGTCAGGGTCAGTCTCTAGTTTAGTAATAGTCAGGGTCAGTCTCTAGTTTATTAAGTGTCAGGGTCAGTCTCTAGTTTAGTAAGAGTCAGGGTCAGTCTCTAGTTTAGGAAGAGTCAGGGTCAGTCTTTAGTTTAGGAAGAGGCAGGGTCAGTCTCTAGTTTAGTAAGAGTCAGGGTCAGTCTCTAGTTTAAAAAGAGTCAGGGTCAGTCTCTAGTTTAGTAAGAGTCAGGGTCAGTCTCTAGTTTAGTAAGAGTCAGGGTCAGTCTCTAGTATAGTAAGAGTCAGGGTCCGTCTTTAGTTTCGTAAGAGTCAGGGTCAGTCTCTAGTTTAGTAAGAGTCAGGGTCAGTATCTAGTTTAGTAAGAGTCAGGGTCAGTCTCTAGTTTAGTAATAGTCAGGGTCAGTCTCTAGTTTATTAAGTGTCTGGGTCAGTCTCTAGTTTAGTAAGAGTCAGGGTCAGTCTCTAGTATAGTAAGAGTCAGGGTCAGTCTCTAGTTTAGTAAGAGTCAGGGTCAGTCTCTAGTTTAGTAAGAGTCAGGGTCAGTATCTAGTTTAGTAAGAGTCAGGGTCAGTCTCTAGTTTAGTAAGAGTCAGGGTCAGTCTCTAGTATAGTAAGAGTCAGGGTCAGTCTTTAGTTTAGTAAGAGTCAGGGTCAGTCTCTAGTATAGTAAGAGTCAGGGTCAGTCTCTAGTATAGTAAGAGTCAGGGTCAGTCTTTAGTTTAGTAAGAGTCAGGGTCAGTCTCTAGTTTAGTAAGAGTCAGGGTCAGTCTCTAGTTTAGTAAGAGTCAGAGTCAGTCTTTAGTTTAGTAAGAGTCAGGGTCAGTCTCTAGTATAGTAAGAGTCAGGGTCAGTCTCTAGTATCGTAAGAGTCAGGGTCAGTCTCTAGTTTAGTAAGAGTCAGGGTTGGTCTCTAGTATAGTAAGAGTCAGGGTTAGTCTCTAGTATCGTAAGAGTCAGGGTTAGTGTATGCATGTGTGTGTCTGTGAGTAGGGTAAGTGAGGATGCAGCAGGTCTGAAATGTCTCTCTGAGGTACAACTTGAGCTTTACTGAGACGTTTAGTTCCTTGCAGAGAGATGGATAAACACACACACTCTCTCTCTCTCTCTCTCTCTCTCTCTCTCTCTCGTGGAGAAATGGATAAACAGTTTCTCCATCTTCTCGTTAAGGGGAATGGGAGAGGTAGCTTCTAGAGAGTGTTACTGCCAAACAGTTTCTCTCTTCCTCCATCTCTCTCTCTCTCTCTCTCTCTCTCTCTCTCTCTGTTTGTCACACAGCCTGTTGATTGGATGGTATTGTAGCAGCCAACAGAAGGAAATAGAAAGAAGACAAACTAGCTGGGAAACATTTGTCAGAAACAATTCTCACCCAGGATGGGACTGCTGCTCAAATATGTCAATGTGGAACCTCGCTGCCAAGTATTCTGACAGGACATCTCACAGGAAGTTGTCATCGATACGGACATTCTGCTGAAAGCCTAGCTACTGGTTAGGACCTCTGCTGTACGAATATGTGTGTGTGTGTGTGTGTGTGTGTGTGTGTGTGTGTGTGTGTGTGTGTGTGTGTGTGTGTGTGTGTGTGTGTGTGTGTGTGTGTGTGTGTGTGTGTGTGTGTGTGTGTTTGCTGTTGCTGCTGTGCTCTCAACACCAATGACTGTGCTCATCACACACACACAACACTCCGGCCCTTCACCACTCACTCACTCACTCACTCACTCACTCACTCACTCACTCACTCACTCACTCACTCACTAAGCAACAGCCTGCCTCACTGCCTGATATTCAGCAGGTCACAGTGAAATGAATAGATGTTATTTTTCTTTACATTTATTTTATGAGAAATGCCAATAGTAGCCCAAAAAAATGTCATCCCATTACATAATTTTCAAAGTAACCCAATTTGGACATGGCAACCTCATGAGCAGGCCTGCCAAGGCAACTGCATGGAGGTTGCCTAGCAACACGTGCCTGCGTTGTGCAACAAATTGTGGTGATTTGTTTAGACGAACAGCTAGCGTGACAGCTAGAACGGCTTTGAAAATGTAAGATTTCAGCTAATAGGGAGAAGAATCTACCAAAATAACTACATCATGGCATTCACAAATCATAAGCTACTTCCATATAATAGAAATGCAGGTCGATTTTGGTGCAAAATTCTTACTTACTCAACATTTAAGAGTTTAGCTAATATTCCCCCAACACCGGACACCCTCTAACATAGGACACTCTCTAGAGGTTAGGGGATTAAATCACCTCGAGCTCAACATTTAAATGGACTGGAAAATAACGGTTCGTTTTGTGACTAAAGACACTCTTCTAGCTAGCTGACCACCGATTTTCATTGCAATTTATCTAAGTTAAGTTAGCTTTAGAGAGTTTTTTAAAAAGTAATATTTATACGCATTTTGTGGGACACGCTGTATATTGTAAAATTCGACTGACAGACCACACATAATTTAATATCCAACTTTTTACATCTGAAATATAACTAACGGATTTGCTAATGTTGCCAGTTTAGTTCCTAAATGTTGATAGAACTGCTAAGCAACCAAAACAGAAAGAAAATGTAAGCGTTAGATAATATATTTCACAAAAACAGCTGAATGTTGTCAAGCTTTACCGTATCAAAATTGGAGTCCTCTGAAGGGAAGGCTAACAGTAGCCAACTAATCATCTATCTAATAAACACTTTGACTAGCAGGTTGGTGACTCTTTTTTTAACAGTATTAAACAATATATCTTGTAATTGAACAAAATAGTAAGGTGGCCAATAACTGGGATCCGTATGCCTATAATACAGGACATTTTTTTTGCTAATCTGCTCATCAAAAAACTGATAGCAGTAGCATTTCCACTGAAATGTCAAACATGCTAATTGCTAACCCTTTAGCGAAACAATTTTACCACACCAATAATCACAAAACATTGATGTCTTGATAACAAGATAAAACTGTTGAAGGTAATATATTTATTAAACACTGTTAAATATGTCGATCAGACGGGGCGCTACGCTACTCAGGGTCGTTCTTTCTTTTTACTATTGTCTACATTGGGGAATAATATGCCAAGAGTGGGCAGATCTGTCATCAAGGCAAAGGGTGGCTGCTTTGAAGAATCTCAAATATAAAATATATTTACATTTGTTTAACACTTTTTTTGTCATTTCTTAGTTTTGATGTCCTAACTATTATTCTATAATGTAAAAAATAGTCCAAATAAAGAGAAACCCTAGAATGAGTAGGTGTGTCTAAACTTTTGACTGGTACTGTACATGTCAGTCGATCGTGTCCATGTTTTTCCCATGTTTAATCCAGGTGAATATGAGCTTGTGTTTTGCCACATGTACAGTTCATGTGTGGGCGTTTAAAAAACAGATTATTTCCCGTAAATATCTTTAGCATTATTCTGTGGTCATTGGAGGGACAAAAACAATGTTCTACGTGTGTGGATGCAAACATGCTTGATCACAAGATAACATTGTTAAAGGTAATATATTTCTTAACCCTTGTGTAGTCTTAACATTCTGTATACTCCCCTTGTCCTAAGGGTAAACAATGACCCGTCTTCACTAAACTCCTAAAATGAAGCAGCTTAATTGAATTTTAAACCCCAAATCTATTTTGCATGAAGAAACAACCTGTCATTCATCACAAACTTTGTGAATATCTGTGTTTTTCCTCTTTACAATGCAGAAAAACTAATCAGTCGACACCACTCAATTGCATTACAACACACCTGTCATAATTGTTTTCTTTACTAAAGTAGAGGTCAAATATTATTATTATTATTGCTGAAGGTACTGCATAGGCGTAAACATAATCTTTTTGCAAGAGAGAGCACTAAGACAGTAGCAGAAATGTGCAGAAAGTCATTTTGAATGCATTTTATTGAAGGGAAACAATGACAGTCTTGAACTTTTTTGGCAAGATAGTGATATATTCTTATATACTGAACAATGAGGAATTCAACAACAACCATTGCCCCACCCAAAGGATGTATAAACAACAACAACAAAAAATAAGAATAAGATAATAGATACAGAACAATAACGTGAAGAACATAAATCAATCAACTCCAATTAGCACATGTAGGACAGTATGCAAGTGTGTGTGCATGGACTTTTCAGATGTATTTCTCACATGTGCAGCACATAGTATTTGTTTAACAGTCCTTCTTTGGGGGGCATAATTGGCATCTCCTCCTCCTGCCCCAGCTGCAGCCTCAGGTGGATCAGGACAAGATTCAGCCACCTGAACAGCTTTCACAAGCGCTGCAGAGGCTGCTGTTTGGGGGATGCATTCCCTTATTTGAATGTGTGGGGTTACAAGTGCCTTTCCCAGCTGCTCCAGGAACACCCTCCTCTTGTTCCACTTATCAGGCATCCAGGTAGGGTTGATCTTGTTCCATATCACGAAGGCATTGCATGAAGACACATCAATGATGTTATGGAAGATGACCAGGGGCCAGCGGGCAGTCATCCTCCTGAAGCTGTAAGTTCCAATCACCTTTTCCAAGTTGTCCACACCTTCTCGTTGTGGTTGTACTCCAGGATGATGGCTGGCTTCTGTCCTCACGATCACTGATCTCAGCCGTTTTGTGCAGTGTGCTCAGGAGGACCACATTCTTGATCTTCTTTGGGAGCTAAGACACTAGAGTGGTGGTGGGGGTGAAGGCAAACTTTATTGCAAGGGGTACAGGGGGAGCTCAGACTTGTTATGTCTAACTGTGCCAACCATGGTGATCTTCCTCTTCAGGAGCTGCTGGCTGAGTTCAGTCAGTAGCACACATAATCTCAATTTATCATTGTGTGTGTGTGTGTGTGTGTGTGTGTGTGTGTGTGTGTGTGTGTGTGTGTGTGTGTGTGTGTGTGTGTGTGTGTGTGTGTGTGTGTGTGTGTGTGTGTGTGTGTGTGTGTGTGTGTTTGTCTTTGTGGTTTTTGTGGTGTGTAAATGATTTTATAACTGCCTGGTCAAAAATGACCCTAAGACAATCTCTGTACACTGGTGGTGTACAGCTTTCATGGAAATATGAATGAAGGCGACGTTTCACTTTTTCGAAGGTTGGGGTCACTCTAGGAAAAGTCATCAAATGTCAAGTTCAAAGAATATCATTTAGGGGTTTTTCTCTGCTGTTAAACATAGTGGAGGGATGTTTTCGACCCTTAATTAAGACAACACAAGGGTTAAACACTGTTGAAAATGCCGATAATACAGGGTTTCAAGCTACAGTTGAGGTCGGAAGTTTACTTACACTTAGGTCGGAGTCAATAAAACGTGTTTTTCAACCACTCCACAAATTTCTTGTTAACAAACTATAGTTTTGGCAAGTCGGTTAGGACATCTACTTTGTGCATGACACAAATAATTTTTCCAAAAGACAGACAGATTATTTCACTTATAATTCACTGTATCACAATTCCAGTGGGTCAGAAGTTTACATAAACTAAGTTGACTGTGACTTTAAACAGCTAGGAAAATTCCAGAAAATGATGTCATGGCTTTAGAAGCTTCTGATAGGCTAATTGACCTGTGGATGTATTTCAAGGCCTACCTTCAAACTCAGTGCCTCTTTGCTTGACATCATTTGAAAATCAAAAGAAATCAGTCGAGACCTCAAAAAAGAAAATGTAGACCTCTACAAGTCTGGTTCATCCTTGGGAGCATTTTCCAAATGCCTGAAGGTACCACATTCGTCTGTACAAACAATAGTATGCAAGTATAAACACCATAAGACCACGCAGCCGTCATATTGCTTAGGAAGGAGACGCGTTCTGTCTACTTGAGATGAATGTGCTTTGGTGTGAAAAGGGCAAATAATTTCCAGAACAACAGCAAAGGACCTTGTGAAGATGCTGGAGGAAACAGGTACAAAAGTATCTATATCCACAGTAAAACGAGTCCTATATCGACATAATCTGAAAGGACGCTCAGCAAGGAAGAAGCCACTGCTCCAAAACTGCCATAAAAAAGCCAGACGACGGTTTGCAACTGCACATGGGGACAAAGATCGTATATTTTAGAGAAATGTCCTCTGTTCTGATGAAACAAAAATAGAAATGTTTGGCAATAATGACCATTGTTATGTTTGGAGGAAAAAGGGGGAGGCTTGCAAGCTGAAGAACACCATCCCAACCGTGAAGCACGGTGGTGGCAGCATCATGGTGTGGGGGTGCTTTGCTGCTGGAGGGACTGTTGCACTTCACAAAATAGATGGCATCATGAGGAAGGTAAATTATGTGGATATATTGAAACAACATCTCAAGACATCAGTCAGGAAGTTAAACCTTGGTCGCAAACGGGTCTTCCAAATGGACAGTGACCCCAAGCATACTTTCAAAGTTGTGGCAAAATTGCTTAAGGACAACAAAGTCAAGGTATTGGAGTGGC